>NC_080574.1:101430976-101734006 GCF_029962835.1 Magnolia sinica | reverse complement strand
AGTAAGGCTAAATTATTTATTTTAACCTATTCATAAACCTGTGCATAGTCAGTCAGATCCACAACATTAGCTACAATATTTTAATAGTTTTTCCTCTCAAATAAAACCCAAGAAAACCCAGAAAGAGTCTTTAATTCTCATTCAAATAGACTTGGAATCACAATCCATAAAATATGAAAAAACAGAAAGAAAAGAAGAAAGAAAAAAGAAAAACAGATATGGGTTTTCTCCCTCATTCCAAGAGACTTGAAATTTCAACACAAACAAAGAAACCATGGAAATAAGATGGAAATCTCTCTCTGAGAAACATCAGAGGCTTTTGTTTAAATATAAGAGAAGCGGCATTTTCTTCCTATTATTTATAGAAGAGAAATGTTAGAGGCTCTAACCCATCTTGCTGGCCTGTAAGTGACCTATCAGGCAGTTGCTTATGAACATTCACTCTTGTTCAATAAACTTCTGTTCTTCTGACTGAGATACTGGCAATGGTTCTCTCCTAACAGCAGCAATAGACTCTTCAGCCTTTGTGGTTTTGACAAGGTCTGATGTAATGTCTTCTTTGTATGACATTCCCATTGCCTTCGAGTGAATCCCACAACATCTATTTCATCAATGAAAATGATGCAAGGTCCCTAGGGACAATTATATATCAATGAAAATGATGCAACATTATGCAACAGAATTCTGGCATGAGGCCCCGTAGTAAATAAAAGAAATTACCTGTGGGATTGACAGGCTTGCAATGGTGAGGCCTGAGATAACATTAGATTTCAGCAGCTTCAGACTGTAACGGTCTACATGCATTGAAGATATAAGTATTGGAGTTTATATATGCATTATCATTTAATAGAATTGATAGAAGAAAGATCAGGTTGTAATATGTTTTTTCATTTGCTTACTATGCAGAAATGTCATTTTTGAATGCTATTGCAAGCTTCAAATCATGGCTGGTCAAATGAAAACAAAACAATTATTCACTGACTAAAACCACAAGTTTAGAGGGAAAAGGAAAGGAAAAAAAAAAGAAGGTCAAGGTATATACAGAGAATATACAATCAGTACATACCACAACCATCTTCAGAAGATTGCCGACACAGAGATTGAAAACTAGAAGAAAAGAGAATATAGAGAGATTAACTTCTTTACAATATTTTTTTTCCAAGACATCATAATTATTAATCAATATTCTAGATTACAGAACCATGGAATTGGTCAGAATTGAAAACCAGAGTATACCATACAAAGCCCCGGTAGGATCCTATCATTCTTCCTGTGGCAAGGGGATCCACATGATCATGAATTTCTGAAATGGGAAGCAAATAGTGAACCAAAATGTCCATGCTTATGCAGTAAACCAGAAAGATAAATTGAAAAGTTTCCAACAGTGTGCATTTTACCAGACTCAGGGAAATGTGAATGTTGCGAATCACCTGCCAAAGCAATCCACTAAAAAGCAAGGAACTCCAACATAGCTTTGCAAAGCATGAAGGGAAAGCAGGAGGGATTCCGAAGCGAGGAAGAGTCTGTTTTAAAATGTTAGCAAGTGCAAAAGAATGGGAAGTAGGAGAGGGCGCAATGAGGCTAAATACTCTACAGATATGCATGCATGCGCACACATTCATGGATACCGGAGACAGCTAACAGTTATCTTTCCTAAGATGCTGATGCATCTCCAACATGCCAACATGTCAAGTCTTTGTGATGCAGGATCATTCGACCTCCTACTTTCTTCTCCGTCCTCCTAAAAACCAAGCTAGGAAAGCAAGATGTTGATGGCTGTTTCTCGCCATGTAAAAGTTCTGGCAGTCAACCAGAGTAGGTACCAGTTTTATTACAAAAGGCAGTATTAGAATTGTTCACTACTTTTCGATGTTAAAAAATATTAATGAGGCAACAGTATTAAAATAGTTAACACCTAAAATCACATAAACAGTAACATGAACAACTTTTGAACTTCATGAGCATTGTTAAAGAAAATGTGAAGGATGTAAACATACTCCCACAGTTCCACCATATTCATTTAGAACAATAGCCATATGAACCTTCCTGATGCGGAACTCTCTCAGCAGATTCCACACGGACATTGAATCTGTGATATCATCCAAATTTCATCATTCATTTTGAAAAAAGAAAAAGGAAAAAAAAGAAGAGCTTTATTCATTCGGCGCTTCTAAAGATAAACAATTATCACTTAGCATTAGATGTTATGGATGCTCCATTCTGAATCTGTGATATAAAATAAAATTGCAAAAACAGCTTTACAGATAGCTTGTAGCGAGTTTCTCAACTAAATAATTAAATGCAAATAAAAATTACCAGGTACAAAGTAGGCAGGCCTATGTGCAATTGCTCCCACAGTAGAACTTTCTGGTTTATCAACCTTCAAAAGCAGATAGATCAAATTGTCCCATGCCATAGAAAGAGTGGTAAACACTTACACTCCTAAACATATTGCAAATAAGTCTCATGAGCACAAGTGAAATAAAAAAAAATCAAAACCATAGCAGAACTGACCTTTTCAACATAATCCATCATATCCATTGCATATGCAATACCCACTATATTGTCAACACGCTGCTCGAAAACAGGTACCCTAGAGAAACCAATAGATTTCTTAGCTAGAGCTAGGTAATAAGTACGAACTTATAATAAGTACAACTTGAAGAATTGTGAGCTAATGAAATACCATGAAGAGATTAACAGGCAATTGAAATAAAGGCAGCTTGTCAAGGATGCATTGAATGGCAACCCGTAAAATTAATTTCGAAATGAACTCCTAAGAAAGGAAATTTTAGGCAAAGTCACTTCCTTAATGCTTACCTGCAAGATTTGCTTGTGAGAAAGTCGAGCAGAGCTCCAAATTAAGTACTAACAACTTTAAAGAAGCCTGAAATAAATGAGCCCACTATATTTCCCATCGAGTCAGTGACTGCATATGCATATCGCTGCCGGGAAATATACAATTCCGGTCAAACAGGTTCACTTTCTCTTAATCATACAGTTCTACAAGAGAAGAAAATACAAATTATGGCTCATGTGAAAAGATGCAAATACTACCCTGTACAATTTTATTTTTATTTTTTTGTGTGTGTCAACAGTGTGGGTGTTAGTGAAATCCTCAACAAAAAAGAACAACTACAAACCTCAACGGCAACGGTGTTTGTAAATAGAAGAGCTCTTAAGGACTGTTTTAGAAACTCTAATTTCCTAATTAGAAGTTGCAATTCTTATAGAAATTTAAAGTTGGGATCAATTGATGCCAAAGATTTGCAGGGCAATCTCAATGGCTCTCACAAGTGACAAACCCACCAAACTTTTCTTCGGATATCTTTCCCATGAACTTCTTGCCATGGGAGCTAGGTGGGGCCATTGTAATGTTGATGAGAAATTCAACCCGTCCATTTTCTTTGCCAAATCATTTTAGGACACAAGCTAAAAAATGAGATAGATTCAAAACTCAAGTGAACCATACGTATTATATCCAGTAAGTAGTGCAGAATGATCACCTTCCATTTAAAACTTTTAGGAGCTACAGAAGTTTTATATCCAGCATCCAATAAAAAAGAAAACGTATTATATCCAGCATTATATCCAGCATTGCAAGATTTAATTTAAATAGAATTAGATACACAGCTGAACATCAATCTAGCGAAGGAAAAACCTATAAAATGCAAAATAAAGAAATCAAACAACGGAAATAGTTCAAAGATGACTTTAGCTTCTTAGAGTTTCAACATATCAAAGAAACTCATGAAAAGCTTCAAAGGAAGAGCTGAACAGAGATTGGAAAGGAAAGATAGATCATATTCTTTTGGAGGAAAAGAGAAAGAAACACAAGAGGTCAGATTTCTTACAAAAATTTAGTGAAAATGAGCAAGCAAAAGGTCTGGAAGACAACAATAAGTTTTCCGTAACTCACTTTAACATAGTCCGCATGTCCTGGGCAATCCACGTGTGCATAGTGCCGCTTAGCAGTCTCATATTCCACATGGGCCTGCAAATCATGTCACCTAAAATAAGCTTCCAATATCTCCAAAATAAGTAGTTATTGAGCATAAAAAATGCCAATAGAAGACAGCATTAAAACATGCTATGTACTTATGCTAGAAACATATCCCAACCCATAACGTGCATGATGCAAGAAAGAAAATGGCATCCTAACCATTGCAATGGTAATTCCTCGAGCTTTCTCCTCTAGTGCCTTGTCAATCTCATCAAAGGCAACAACCTTAGCTTTACCTTCTTTTGCCAGTACCTATAAAAAGCCCATAGAAATTAGAATGCCACACAAGCTCCTTACAAGGATAACGCAATCATAAACTCAGAAAAAACAAATCAACTCTAGATCTAGAGAGAGACAAATAAGATCAATGTCATCATCATCAACATCTACGGCTTATCCCAACTGATTGGGGTCTGCTAGCTAAGATCAATATATGGAAGCATAAAATACATCATCTAGAATCAACCTTTGTAATGGCTGCTGCGAGTGTAGTTTTCCCATGATCGATATGTCCAACAAAAAAAAAAAAAACTAAGGACTTATTACTAAAAACACTTGTGGCCATGTGTCCATAATATGCATCCCATAGCACCAGAAAAATATTCATTTAAACTGTGGAGGTCCATTTTACATGGATGTCTATCAAGGGCCTTGCACATTTCTCACTGCACCTGGGTTCCAATTGAGTGTGTCGCTTTCAGAGAACGCCCCAGCTTGAATACATAATGATATTGATTGTTACATAGATATTACTGTGTATATGCATAAGACAAAGACACGCATGTACATAACTAAAAACAAACTACGACCTGGGAAACAACTATACAAATAACACTAAAACACAGGAAGAAAAGGTAAACTAAGGTTTTTCCAAATAGAAATGTTGATGTGTGTCTGACATACGTCTAACATGGATGTTGGACAACATACTTGCCCATAGATTCCATTTATTGATATAGAAGAAAGGAAACATGAATGGAAAATTGCCCATTGTTGCAACGAATTCCCTAGAAGTAAAGAGCACATGTCAAATTTGTTCAGATTACAACATGAATACACAATACCTAATCTTTTAGTTCAATTGTATTTAAATTCCATGATATATAAACACACCATAAAAATTTCCCACCACATTTTATGTGGAGAATATGACATTTGATTAATGATTTGGTAGGCTAAGTGTATGGGAACCTTTCTGTGCACATAGTTTCGTTTGGACTCAGTGGCATCCATATCACCTATTTGGACCATCCATTAGGTCTAGTTCGCTCTTCATAAGCCACCTTGAAAAATACATACTGGTCAGATGATCCAAACAGCCAGTTAGTGGCATACAAAATAGATGTACAAGATTGTTCATAGAAGATAGGCCCAGTCACGGATGTATAGAGCCATCTGATTGCTGTCAAATTTTTTTCCCAGTAACACAATGAGGGGACTGGACCTAATGGCTGGTTCAGGTAGGTGATATGAATGACAAAAAGTCCAAATGCAACCATGTGCACGAGAAGGTTTACATGCACTTAGCCCACTAGATCATAACTAGTGAATTAAATAACGATATGGATGCACATATCACACCCTTAGGATCACATGACAAATATCAGATGTATCACTGTTTAAGGGAAACATTGGGAAAGAGACGATTACACACAAGTTAAAAGATCACAAAACAAGTATGCCCAACACATTTCCTTTGTATAGAAAATGTGCTGCCTAATAGAAGTGATGCAATTATATCAAAAATGAATTCATAGAATTCATAAGTCATACAATACAAGTATGAAAACAGATTTCCCCCAAACAAATTGGGAAGCAAATGGATTTTGTGGGGATTTTTGCATTTTTCTTTAATTATTTCCAGTGGGAGAATGTATCACAATCTATCGCTAATACATATCACAATGTATTGCAATGTATCGCATGTATCAACAAATTAGGGGAGTATCGCATGTATCAAAAAATTAGGGGAATTTTATTTAGAGTTTTTGGCATACATTGTGATATTTTGTGCAATACAGGGGAATTTAATAATTGTGTTCTATATTATCAGCCAAGGATGTAGAATACCTGAACACTTAATACAGATGGAGTTCCTAACTGTCCAAATGGTGGCCATCAAATGACTGGATCATAGCCACCAATCTAACAAATATTAACCACTCATTCAATGCTCATCATTCTAAAGAATCCTTTTGTTAGGCAATCATAGCCATCCCATCCATGTCCTAGAAAAAGGAAGGGTATGGAAAAAAAGTCCAAATCAAGGATGGATTGGATCATCCAATCAGTGCATTTTTTTGAATGGTAGCTTGAGGAATATTTTCTGAACTTAATCCATAGTTCAGATCGATTGATTGAACTGTCTAACTTAAATTCTCATCATTTGTCTTTAGTTTTAGTTTTGTTAAAACTTACGAAGGATATCCCAAATCCAATATTAGTTTTTCATTAGTGAAGTTATGCTTCCAAATACACACTTTTTGCATCAATTTGAGATGGAGTTTCAAACATATCATTCATGTACCTCATCATATCAAGGAAGTTAGGGTAGTTCATTTATTACATTCTTTTTCTCCCAATGTCAACATGTCAATGATTACGTTTATGTAGAGTATAGGAAGGTCATTTCTAATTCTCTTAGTTGATGATTTATATTGAATGGAATTTACAAGGCCCTATTCATAGAAATGAGACTCGACCAACCTCTTTTTAAAAAATCTAGTATTTTTTGTCTGCTTTTAACATAGGCATTTGCTCTAAACAAAAGTTTACTACCCATCATTTAGGGTAAATGATGCAAAAATAAATCAATAAATGAATGAAGAATGTTGCAAAATTTTAAAACTACATTAGAGTATTTAGCATCAAGTTTAGTTGGAACAAGGTATTCCAAAATGGCAACAGTGGTCGTAATGGCGATTATGCTTAATAAAAAATTATTTAAAAAAAAAAAAAAAAACAATTTTGGCCCAATAAGGGGCCATTATAGCCGTTACGGGACTGTTACAAGTCATTACAAGACAAATTTGAGGTCAATTTTTCCATAACAGCCGTTACGACACCATAACGAGGGACGGTTACCACCATTACTAAGGATACCTTGAGTTGGAAGCATAACTACTTAACTTGAAACCACAAAGAAACTCGGGATCGTAAGTTGAAGAATAATCATTGAATAGCATTTCAGCCAATGGAAAGGAAACATAGACTTCAAATAGTTTTTAGCTGCAAAAAACAACAATGACAAATTGGCCATCCATGCTCCTAACAATATTTTTGTAGTCCCATACCTCTTGGATTGCTACTAAAGCTTCAGTCATCCAACAATTAACTCCCCTAGAATAGAAAGCAGTTAGCTCCCTTACCTAAAACAAAAAAACAAAAAAAAAAAGGACCATGAGACTAATACATGCGCATGAAAATCCATATAAGATTCTTAAAAGCATGGATCGCCCAGCAATAGAAAGGAAAAATGCTCGAAAGTAAAAGCTCATTGAGAACACAAACATAACATATTCCTAAATTTGCCTAGTATGTGTTTATATTATTACATTGTTGTTTAATCCCCACTGGATTCATAGAGAATAGCCGAAGACACTCGTTGATTTCAGGGGGCCTAAGTTGTATAAGCCAGCCATGTTGTAGCGGTTTGTACACCTCAGAGCTCTAACCTTTTGTAGAGTTCTCAAGTTCTTTTAATATAAAATGTTCTTGTTCTTTGATATTTCTAACATGTAAAATGGCATCAAAGAAGTTTAATTGTGTTTCACTATGATTTTGTTTTGAGTTGGATTGAGGTTGACTAGATTAGTAACCAAACCTCGAGATAGAGAACAAAATCAAATCACAAGAGCACATCTATGAGCAAATGAGCAAGGGAGGCATCTACTTTCCTAAAAATTGGATTAGGAGACTACAAAGATCTTGCAGATGAAACTTTCACCATTACATGGAAAATACATTGTAGGAAAACCTTTCTAACAGAGCAAACCTCCCAAGTAGGAATCTATTGATCGATTGGTCCAATCAACCAAACCTATGACTTTCAAGTCACAACTTTTGAAGACTGTCATGGGACCTTTTGAAGAAATGTGGGTGTGAAAATCACCCTGTTTTAGAGCATTAAAAGAGCTTACAGCCCAAGAATCCCAAGTTCTATATTCAAGTAGGAAGTTAAGGCCAAATCATGCTCACCCAAACTAAAACATCAATAGTTCAAGCTAAGCATTGTAAAAGTCGAGTCCAAGTAGGAAGCTATAGCTAAAATATCCAGACACACACGCCAAAACTAAAACAGCAATCATTCAAGCCAAGCATTGCAAGAGCCCATTTGGAACCTTGTATTGGTCAATACAAAATGGACCAATACATGCATTTTAAACTAGATTGGCACAAAAAATTTATTTGAACTGCAAGCATTGCCAATCCTGGATTGACCAATACAACAATCCAAATGGGCACTAAATGTACTGAATGCTCAAATAGTCAAATCCATCAATCTGAACTTCCCATTCAGTCCTAACAGTGTCATATGGCTGATCAAACAATCATAACCATCCAATCCAAACAAAAGCAATGGGTGAACAGACAGATACCCACGCATCGAATGAAAGGAGCTGCGGGTATCAACAGCTCACAGGACTTCTGATACTTCCGTATCTCCCGAAGAGCCACAGTCCCCGGCCTGAACCTGCTGGGCTTCCGCGGCTTCCTCCCTGATGAAGGCCCTGCTCTTCCAAAACCGATCCACCATCAAAACTCAACAAAGACAAATAAAATAATAATAATTAAAAAACACACACACACACACACACACACACACACACACACCTGCCTGTGCATTTGCGGGTACCTCATCCTGTCCACTCGCTTGAGGTTCTTGTTTTATTCTAATTATTTTTCAGAAACTTCAAGAATCCAACAAATCAACAGGAGAAAAATAAAATAAAAAGAGGATCAGAAATGGAAGTGAGAGAAGTACCGAGGCCGGGGTTGGGCGAGCCGATGACGTTGGATCTTCTTGAGATCCTGTAAGTTAGAAAAGGAGGTAGAAATGGAAATTTGATTTTCAGGGGTTTTGAGAAAGAACCAAATAGGGGAGAAAAAGGTACACCATCAGCAGGACCACCTGAAATGGTAGTCTATGGGAAGCGGTGCAGCAGACATTGTGGCCTACACCTTACCTGATTGGAGCTGTTACTCGAGTGTCCTAGACCGTGGAAGGCACCATGGATTATATGATTCGTCCGACCCTTACACCCTATGCAAATGGACGGATGACGATGAAATGGCAGGAGATTCTTCATCGAGAAGCGAAAAGTCATCAACCCAACAGGGTGATTCTAGCATGGCGGACCGTCCATGGTGGGGGCCTTAAAGACAAGTCATTCTGACCTACACGGAGTGGGCCCCATGTATGGCGGAAGGGTTGGTGACTACATTTTAAAATGGTACCACGGGCTGCTGAAACGAGAGAGAGAGAGAGAGAGAGAGAGAGAGAGAGAGAGAGAGAGAGAATTTCGGTTGATTATTGAAAGGAGGAGAGAAGAGGGGAGAAGGGTTTTGGGAGAGAAGAGGCGGGAGTGAAGAGGGGAGAAGGGTTTTGGGAGAGAAGAGGCGCGCAGGAGAGAAGAAGCGCCATTTGGAGAGGGAACGCGATTTGGGGGTAAAAAATAGATTTTAGGTTTTTTAATTTGAAAGGAGCGGCGGCGGATTCATTGTACACAGGCAGCCATGTAAAATGCCCCTGATTTTTTCCATCTACAGTGGTGGTTTGTTGTGGCCGCCTGTGATAAAAACGCCCCTAATACTGGTATTTTTGTGGTGATAGCTTCCAACCACAGGAAGTACCTCAGGCAGTCACAGACAATTCGCGTCATCTTTTTTATATGTGCCACCATTGACCACCAGTAGCACATGCAAACTGTATAGTTAGTAGGTCTAACCAGGTGTGCTACAGAGTATAAGAGGAAGAGAAGGAGATACACTTCCACGCTTGATCTGCAACTGGTCTCTTCACTTGATTACTATCCACAATTCTATGTTTTCTCTATGCATATATAATGGAAATAGTATTGGAAAATGTATGTCTTTTAGTCTAATAAATTATATGTTTTATACCATTGATGCTTGATGAATCTTGTTGGGGGATTTTTTGAGGTTTGTATCATCAGGGAATGAAGACAAGTTCAATTTGAAACATATATCTCCTAACTTGTCCAGTTTGCAGACCTAAAATGTTGTCGTAATCAGTGGATAAGGTGAGATGGCTTATCCATGGGCCACTATGCAAGGTATGACTGTTTGTTGAATGATGAATTTTTGCCATGGGGCATTATCTCCACACATGTATAAGTGTGTTCATGTGTACACAGTAATTAGATCTAAGAAGTCAAGTTGTATTTTACAGTCTATTAACATGTACTTCCTACCTCATTACACTTATCTTTAAACTTGATAGGATCTGGGATTTTAGTAGGGATTTGATTGATTACTTTAATTCATTAATATATAATCTTTTAGTTTTTTTCCTTTTTCTTTTTTTGGTTAAATGTGAACCAGTGTGAGTTGGGTGATTAAGCGGGTTTTCAATGGGGACTAGGATTTTCAATAAAGAATCGATGACCTTGCAGTTTTAGCCTTATATTAGGAATCAGAATGGTTAAACAATATAGTTGATCAAGCTTACATTTATAAATTATTTTGATTAAACAATTGATTATGAAAGGTCATATGCATTGTCTTGTAAAACCAATGGTTTTGATTTGTTTTTGGATCAATCGATCGTGGCCATGGTATATGGGATGGGGCTTAAGGTGATTTGTAAAAGTATATATGTAATAGAATGAGATAGGGCAGTTGTATACATTTTTGTGCATTGTACAAAAGGAAAAAAGCCAAGTTTGATTAGACATCCTTAAAGATTTAACTTGGTCAATGACCCTACATAGTTATGTAAATATATTGTGGGGGTATTATGTAACGTCTCGGAAAAATCCGTACAAGGACCCGAGTACCACCTCAGACAAAAATCACCCAGGACCAAAACCTTTAGAAATTAGGTTAATATTAGCAAGTGCTAAATTAGAGTGCTTATGAAATTAGTACTAATCACTTTAAATATGATCTGTAAGATCCAAAATGTGTAGAATCATTGACGCTACATTACCCTGAAATCTAGAATCCATCTCAAAACCCAGTTACTCTCGGGAGCATTTTGAAACCTCGTATCGGACCTAGACTGCACTTCGAAAGTCCGATAACTACAAAACTATACAGTTATGACCACATTATTGGACTTGACAGCCCTCTCGAAAATCAAGTCCTAACTGTGTCTAAAAATGCATAACTTGAGCCCGGAGCAAAGTGTGTGAGAAACGTGAAAATATTTAGAAGTAAAATTTGAATTTAAGTAATCTGAGTCGTGTCACTTACGGACTAAATATAAGGATTCAGACCGTCAAAATCTGACCCAAATACACCCCCGGATCAGGGGAAATGTCCCACACATGTCGGTGTACTTGTGACCCTGATCAAGTGACCATGACCGTTGAATTGAAACGGGTCCGCCACGGCTGATCTGTAGACCCGATCGGAACAAAAACTCAGCCTAACCTATATTCATGGTCAGGGAGCTTAAGTCCGACCGCACAGGGAAAAGGGGCCACCAGAAGTGTTCCGTTGGACCGGAACAGTCCGTATTTGGATATAACCTAAGTATGCCTTGGCCCTGGGGCCATTCCTATCAAACCTGGGCCTATATAAGGACCTTAAACCCTCTCCCTCTCACCCCATACGAATTTGAGAAACTCTAGGAGAGAGAGAAGGGAAAAGAGAAGGGAGAAGGGAGAAGAGAGAAAGTGAGAGTGAGAGTTGGAGATTCTTCCTGGGATCCAATCCCGCTACCCCACGCACTCAACCGCCATTCCTGTATCGCTATACAGGCAATTCCGACTCTGTACTTAGGTAAGAAAATCTAACCCTAACTTGTCTTAGGGTTTCCGACTAGCGTAATAGATGAATTAGCTAACCTATTCCCTATTATAGGTTATTGTGGTGTTGTAGACAAGACTTAGCTTTTAAAACTGAGTTCGCTATGAGTCTACCGGTGAAAGGTGTGGACTATAAATGTTTAGGTTATAGTTTTCAAGACTTTCAATGTCAGTTAATGATTTATGACTGACTTGAATTACTATCATATGCTTAGATACGTTGGTTCCCGCACTTTACACATATATATGAACTATGTTGAATATAATGTATTCTTGTGTTTGTTGAAATGTTAGCATGAGTATGGATTATGGATATGGATTTGCCATGATTAATTGTTGTAGACATATGGTTGAGGTATACGTGACAATTCCTTAGTGAAAGGATTTTCCCTAATACGCGCTATCACCAACATACGTCATGTATGTTGGAATATGTAGTCTAAGTGTTTGTAGAAATGTCCGAATGAACAAGTGTGTAATAAAATGTACTTTATATGGGCCTTGAGAAGAGATTCTCAACTACCTTAACGATGTATATAATTTCCTCCATGTAACTTATATTCTTTGTCTATTTGACTTAGAGACTGCATATGTGTGAATTCATGTTTAAGTTGAAATCCATCAAATGCTCACATGCTTGTATGATTGGAATTGTTGATCCATTACTGTTCTGAGTAGCTTGTATGATTATCTATTATAATTGAATGTATTTAGGACTACAGAATAGTCCAGGCAATCGGTAACATGCATTAAATAGGTGGCTGAGGTTGATTTCGCCACATAAGACGTGATCGATGAATCCGATCCGTACTTGGGATGTCGGCAATGGTTAAATCACACGGAGTGCTTACGCTTACGCACTTCATGTCAGTCAACTCAACGTGCACTCGTACTAGTCGAGCTCGTCAAGTAACCCGATTGACCCGATATATGTTCACCATGTATGGATGCTACTGTTTGAATCTAAGGTACCAAACTCACCAATGAAAACCCTTTTAAACCTTTTTACCTCAATCCGCTAAGACTCATGAGCCGAACATGGTGGTATGGGACATCGTGGTCTAGCTGTCGGCCTACGCTGGGGTGACGAGCCTCCCCGTAGTGACCAGTGAGCAACCCAGACTCGTGAGCCAAATACAGTGGTATGGGACACTGTATTCCAGCTGTCGGCCCACACTAATAAGGTGACGAGCCCTTCGTAGTGACCTCGAGCGTACGCTAAGACTGCGTAGAAGCGACGAGCCCTTAAATAGTAACATGAGTACGCTAGGCCTGCACTGATAAGGTGACGAGCCCTTTACAGTGACCTAGAACCGTAACATCGTATGAGATTTACTAAGATTGATGACCCTAGATTGGATCATCGTTTGGGAATTGATATAAGGGAAGTACCTTAGCTTCCCAATCCTAGTATATGAAAAGGACTAATAAGAACTTGGTAATCACGTTCATGCATTGCACTGCATGTGCCCTTTGGCGTTGGGCAGAGCACTGAGAAAGTGACTGACATGCGCGACCGTTAGATGAAGATCGCAGAGGGAGTGCAGGTGAGGGCATGCATCATTTATACATACCATTCCTGCATTAATCAGAGTACTTAGGGATGTTTGATTGTATTGCTTTATCATTACTGCTTGACTGAATTGATAACATGTTAACCTTTGCTTTATTATTCCACTGAGTTGATTACTTACTCCCACATTACAGGATGATGTTTTAAACACCAACCAGACTCTGTCTTAGCTGCAGATAGAGACCCGACTAATGAGGCAGAGGTGGACTTCGTAGACGATGAGGATGCCTTCTCATACATGCAGTATACAGGCGGGTTCTCATAGACCGTTCTGAATCGTCGGGGCTTTAGGGTTATACTTGTGGTGGACAATTACCTTTTTGATATTTTTGTAATTTGAAACAATACATGTAATTATTGACCTGGCAATGCATACATACTTTGGGGACCTATACTAAGTTATAACGCTATACATATTTGAGTAAGTCTTCCACTTGCGTATTACAACTATCCCTGGATTATGTATTGCTGATTTGGCTTAATCTTATTCATGTTTTATGCACTAATACAGACAATATTTAATCATCATTAAATATGTTGCATAAGTGATGCGTTGGAACTCGGGAGTTGGACTTCTACTCGACCCCCGATTTTCAGGGTGTTACAAGTTAGTATCAGAGCATGATTTGGATTAAAACGGACCTAGCTTATGGTCACACAACGTATGCCGATGCATTTAGACCTAGGTGGGTGCGAGAAAATGTAGAGACAAGCTTAAGATTTTCAGTTTCGCCGATTGGCGAAAGTTACCGAAAACGATCACCGAGATCGTGTTCGTACGCATCCGTGATCACTTGAGCAGATCATCCCTAGACCGTCAATCAACGGTTTTAGACCATAATTTACCTAATTCCAGCCTTTAACAATCGAGAAAATATGTAGTTATACTAGAAATTACACGAAATGACCCGAAACGACTCAAAACGGAGTCGGGGCCTAAACGAAATAATTTCAGGGGGACCCAAGGTGGGTCCCACATGTTTTTGGAGTTCAGGGGGTAGGAAGACCTTGCCCCACCGGCGAGGCATCATTGGACTATCCAGAGGTCTGTGAGGACCTCGCCGGCTAACGGGCTTGGCCGGGCGGGCTGGTTCGGGCCGATGTCCCTAGGGTGCTGTGTGGCCCACTGATGCATGTTAGGTTGGTTTTAAACCCTTCAAACACACCTCCCCTTCATAATCTACCCCTCCAAGCTTTCCTTTTTCTTCAAAAACTTTTGTATCTCTCTCAAATCTCTCCTCCATTCACCCATTTCATCATTTTCCTTCAACACATACACCCGCCCACCATTTTCCATCAAAATCCTCTCATATCTCTCTCTTTTCCTTTGATTTGAGAGCACAAATCCCTCATTTGTGTCCCACATACCTTCAAGTTCAACAACCCCTCCTTTTCCCACCTATCTTCCCTTTTCCATGGCCTTATTCGAGCTTGTTACGGCCATCTTCTTGATTTTCATGCTTCTTTCTCTCATGGGGAAGAAGAGGACTCCTATGGAAGAGGTCGGGCCTAGTCGCCCTACCCATTCAAGGAGGCCTAAAGGTGCCTCTACTAGTGCTAATGTAAATCGGGAGATACGGACCAAGCAGGAGCTTGATCCCTAGGCTCCACTCAAAAGGATCCTCCTGACGGATATGTCTCATGGGAGATTTCAGGGTCATAGGGTCCTCTTTGAAGCTCATGTGGATGAGAAGCTCTTTTGACAATATTTGGTGATGGACCGCCTGGTCGAAGCCGGATGGGGTCCTGTGTTCGAAGGTGAGTACCGGGCAAATGTGGGCATAGTCCGAGCCTTCTACGCCCACATTTGAGAGCCTACGTTGGAGCCCTTATAGTTTAAGATCCCCGTTGGTAGAGATCGGGAGGCCACAATTGATGTTGGGTTGATAGCTCGGCTTATGAAGATGCCGCTTGGCGAAGTGCATGCAAGCGAGAAGAATTTGAAGAGTGTACGTGAAAGGGATCGCCGCACGCGATTCCTTTGTGGACAACTGGCTCGTTGGAATTCGAATAGCAGTCTCCTAGCAACTAATATGACGGACGATTTTCGCCTGCTCCACCACATCTTCACGTACAACGTGTACCCTAGGTGGAGCAATCGCAGCGAGTGCACCCGTCTGATGGTAGATTTCCTATATCAAGTAAGGCAGGGAGAGAAGTTGTGCATGCCTACGCACGTTCTGCGGCAGATCGTTCTTACCACCCGCTTCCCCAGGTTATATTGACACCACCTCTACGCACGGCACCAGCTCATCCATCATTCCGGCCACCTGTGCCTCGATCTAGGCCACCTCAATGGCCTATGGTACCTCAGCCTAACTGTTTTCAGTAGGATCGAGTGCACTCACTTACATCTGAAGCATCAGAGGAAACACTTATGCCACCTATGGCTTTTGATGTTATAACACATATCCAAGGTACTCCAGTCTTTTTATTAGTGGACACCGAGTCCACAGTCTCTATCATATCGTACGCAGCAATCAAGCGGCTAGGGCTGGAAAATAGTCCTATAGTTGGGGTGAGAATCTTACCGCCATAGGGACTTTCTTAAATGCTACCAAGATCTGTAGGGGGTGTTCGATAGATGTAGGGAGCGGGACAGCGCTCCTCGACTTGATTGTCACCCCATTACATCGCTATGATGTCATTCTTGGTATGGATTGGCTCATAAAGATGAAGGCAAAGATCGACTATGATTGTAGAGTGGTGACAGCTTATGGACCAGAGGGCAAGACCTTTACTTTCCCAGTGCAGGTCAGTTGGCCCTATCTCATTGATTGTTATGCCTCCATGCTAGAGGACACTCATAGTCCAGCGCTTGAGGACACTCTTGTAGTTCAAGAGTTCTCAGACGTGTTCAAGAAGATACCTGGACTGCCCCCTCAGCATGAAATTGATTTTACAATTGACCTAGTGCCTGGTACGACACTTGTATCTCTTCCGACCTATCGCATGGCTCCGTGCGAGATAAAGGAGCTGAGGAAACAGATCGATGATCTATTGGATGCGGGCTTTATACGACCCAGCGTGTCTCCATGGGGAGTGCCCGTGTTGTTTGTAAAGAAGAATGATGGATCTCTGCGATTATGTATTGATTATCACAGATTGAACCAAGTGACGGTAAAGAACAAGTATCCTTTGCCCAGGATAGATGATCTGTTCGATCAGTTGAATGGGGCAAGGTATTTCTCAAAGATTGACTTGCAGTCGAGGTATCACCAATTGCGCGTCAGGGATGAGGACGTGCAGAAGACGGCCTTCAGAACCAATTTTGGACACTATGAGTTTCTCATAATGTCGTTCAACCTTACGAACACACCAACCATGTTCATGGACTTGATGAACAGGGTATTTCGACCATTTCTATTCCGATTTGTCATCGTGTTTATTGATGATATCCTGATATACTCTAAGAGTCGGAAAGAGCACGAGGAACACCTGCGAGCAGTCTTGGATACTCTGAAGAAGAACTAGTTGTTCGCCCAGTACAAGAAGTGCGACTTCTGGAAAGAGGAAGTCAAGTTTCTGGGACACATGGTGTCCAGAGAAGGGATAACTATAGACCTTGCTAAGGTAGTCGCAGTTCAGGACTGGAAAGCAGCCCGGTTCGGTTACTGAGGTGAGGAGTTTCCTTGGTCTGGCAGGTTACTATCGACAATTCATTCAGGATTTCTCAAAGATAGCTAGACTTTTATCTCAGTTGACACGAAAGGATTTGAAGTTCGCCTGGAATGAAAAGGCGGAAGCAGCCTTTTAGGAGTTGAAAGACAAGTTGACGTCCACCCCTGTGCTAGTATTGCCAGAGCAAGGGTCAAGTATACGATATACACGGACGTGTCTCGCGTCGGTTTGGGTGGTGTTTTGATGCAGAAGGATAGGGTTATTGCTTACTTGTCGCGACAGCTGAGGAAACACGAGAAAAACTACCCTACGCACGACTTGGAGTTAGCTGCCGTCATCTTTACCTTGAAGATCTGAAGGCATTATCTCTACGGAGAGGAGTTCGAGCTCTTTTGCTACCACAAGTGCCTCAGATACATATTCACTCAGCGGGACTTGAATATGAGGCAGCGGAGATGGATGGAAACCTTGAAGGACTTCAAGTTCGAGGTCTCTTACCATCCCGGTAAGACCAACCTTGTGGCAGACGCACTGAGCCACATGAAGGCATTGGCGTTTGCGGCTCCTTTGATGATAGCAGAGTGGGACATGGTAGAGTTTATGCGAGACTTTGAGTAGAAACTCATGGTGGAGGAGCCGTATAAGGGCATCGCACATATTCAAGTACAACCCCTCATTAATGACAGGATTATCGTAGCTCAGGCAGACGATGAGCTGTTGGCGAAGGTGAGAGGGCAGGTTAGTGCAGATGAGGACTCCGAGTGTAGAGTTGGTATGGATGGGGGCTTACGTTACCGTGGCCGCCTATGCGTCCCGAACCTCCCTGACTTGAGGATGGAAGTTCTTGAGGCTGCTCACGACTCAAGGATGGCTATGCATCCAGGCAGTACGGAGATGTATCGTGACATGAAGAGGTCGTACTGGTGGAACAATATAAAGGCTCACATAGCAGATTACGTGTCTCGTTGTCTTATGTGCCAGCAGGTTAAGGCAGAGCATCGCCAACCTCCTGGACTACTTCAGCCCATACCCATAGAAGAATGGAAGTGAGACTTCATCTCTATGGATTTCATCTTAGGGCTACCGAAGATGAGGAAGGGGCATGATTCCACATGGGTGATCGTGGACCAGTTGACGAAATCAGCTTATTTCCTCCCTATCAGAGTTTCGAACTCTGCAGACGAGTTGGCCAGATTGTACATCAAGGAGATTGTACGTCTGCATGGAGTTCCCTTAGAGATCGTGTTGGACCGAGACACGTGATTTACATCCATTTTCTGGACTCGCATCCAGGAAGCGATGGGTGTAAAGTTGAAGTTCAGTACCGCGTTCCACCCGCAGACTGACGGGCAGATGGAATGGGTGAATCAGATTCTGGAGGATATGCCGCGAACTTATGTGCTGGATTTCAAAGACAGTTGGGATGACTGTCTTGCTTATGCAGAGTTCGCTTACAATAACAGTTTTCAGGCGAGTATTGGCATGGCTCCCTATGAGGCACTATATGAGCACCCGTGTAGAACACCGCATTGCTGGGCAGAGGTTGGCGAGAAGAGCTTGATTGGTCCGGAGTTAGTTCAGGCAACTTTAGAGAAAGTCGACATTATCAGGCGCCGACTTTTGACAGGGCAGAGCAGACAGAAGAGCTACGTTGATACGAGGCGGCGACCGCTAGAATTTGAGGTTGGAGATCATGTGTTCCTCAGAGTTTTCCCTATGAGGGGAGTCCTTTGGTTTGGCAAGAAAGGGAAGCTTACGCCTCGATTCATTGGCCCATTTCAGATACTTGATCGAGTGGGTGTGGTAGCATACCGCCTTTCTTTGCCCACACCACTTGCAGGCGTGCATAACGTATTTCATGTTTCTATGCTGAAGAAATACATTCCTAATCCTTCCCACATTATCAGATGGGAGCAGGTACAGTTGAGTGAGGACGCTACATATATACTGCGACTGACACGTATCCTAGACAGGAAGGAGCAGGTGTTGCGCAGCAAAGTTATTCCACTTGTGAAAGTGCTGTGGACACATCACAAGGAAGAAGAGGCTACTTGGGAGACAAAAGCCAAGGTTCGAAAGAACTACCCTTAGATTCTCGAGGAGTATGAAAAAAGTACAAATTTCGAGAATGAAATTTTTCTTTAAGGGGGGTAGATTATAACGTCTCAGAAAAATTCGTACAAGGACCCGAGTACCACCTCAGACAGAAATCAGCCAGGACCAAAACCTTTAGAAAGTAGGTTAATTTTAGCAAGTGCTAAACTAGAGTGCTTATGAAATTAGCACTAATCACTTTAAATATGATCTGCAAGATCCAAAACGTGCAAAATCATTAACGCTACATTACCCTGAAATCTAAAATGCATCTCAAAACCCAGTTGCTCTCGGAAGCATCTTGAAACCTCGTATCGGACCTGGACCGCACGTCGAAAGTCCAATAAGCGCAAAACTATACAGTTATGATCGCATTACTGGACTTGACAACCCTCTCAGAAATCAAGTCCTAACTGTGTCTAGAAATGCACAACTTGAGCCCGGAGTAAAGTGTGTGAGAAACGTGAAAATATTTAGAAATAAAATCTGAATTTAAGTAATCTGAGTCGTGTCACTTATGGACCAAATATAAGGATTCAGACTGTCAGAATCTGGGGTGATGAGCCTCCCCATAGTGACCAGTAAGCAACTCAGACTCGTGAGCTGAATACGATGGTATGGGACACTATATTCCAGCTGTCGGCCTACACTGATAAGGTGACGAGCCCTTCGTAGTGACCTCGAGTGTAAGCTAAGACTGCGTAGAGGCGACGAGCCCTTACGTAGCAATAGGAGTACGCTAGGCCTGCACTGATAAGGTGACGAGCCCTTTGCAGCGACCTAGAACCGTAACATCGTATGAGATTTACTAGAATTGACGACCCTAGATTGGATCATCATTTGGGAATTGATATAAGGGAGGTACCTTAGCTTCCCAATCCTGCTGTATGAAAAAGACTAATAAGAACTTGGTAATCACGTTCATGCATCGCACTGCATGTGCCCTTTGGCGTTGGGCAGAGTACTGAGGAAGTGACTGACATGCGCGACCGTTAGATGAAGATCGCAGAGGGAGTGCAGGCGACGGCATGCATTATTTATACATATCATTCCTGCATTAATCAGAGTACTTAGGGATATTTGATTGTATTGCTTTATCATTACTGCTTGACTGAATTGATAACATGTTAACCTTTGCTTTATTGTTCCACTGAGTTGATCACTCACTCTCACGTTACGGGATGGTGTTTTAAACACCAACCAGACTGTCTTAGCTACAGATGGAGACCCGACTGATGAGGCAGAGGCAGACTTCGTAGACGATGATGATGCCTTCTCATACATGCAGTATTCAAGCAGGTTCTCGTAGACCGTTCTGAACCGTCGAGGCTTCAGGATTATACTTGTGGTATACGATTACCTTTTTAACATTTTTGTAATTTGAAACAATACATGTAATTATTGACCTGGCAATGCATACATACTTTGGGAACCTATACTGAGTTATAACGCTATACATATTTGAGTAAGTCTTCCGCTTGCATATTACAACTGTCCCTGGATTATGTATTGCTGATTTGGCTTAATCTTATTCTTGTTTTATGCACTAATACAGACAACATTTAATCATCATTAAATATATTGCATAAGTGATGCGTTGGAACTCGGGAGTTGGACTTCTACTCGACCCCCGATTTTCAGGGTGTTATACATTACTTACTAATAAAGTAACTTACAAGGATTGCCCTATATAGATCCTTTCATGAATAAGAAAGCTAAGTGGCAAAAATAGATAAGAAGTCCGAGGGGACTTGTAAAATTTTACACCTTTGAAAAGCTTCGTTGGTACATAAAGTAAAAACTCTAAGCAGGATAGTTGCAAAGGTTATATAAAGGAGCAACAATGCCAATCATTTTATTAGTAAAATAAACGGAGAAGACTAAATGCTTAACATGAATCATGGAACCCACTATCTTTATGACCACACTGAAAAGGATTCCAAGAAGTCTGCATTCAAGAAAGATTGTTATTACACAATAGGTGCAGTACTATTACACAACCAAACACCTTTTGAAGTAGAGAGGGCATGAGAGAGATATATTATAAGAGTGTGAGATAATTTTCATGCACTTAGAGGTTCTTTTATATCCTGTATATATATAATTCGAATGGTTGTTGGAGGGGCCTGAGAGAGTGCCTTGAAAAGGTAATTGACCATTGGCAATAGACACTTATGTGTCTTTTGATTTGAAATAGGATTATTATTATAATTAAATTACAATAGTCAACTTAACCAACTAGGTAAGCACCCTTTCGCACCACCCTAGCTAATTAACATCTCAACTGCCACTAGGGAACCACCATATCATCCAACTATATAACACAATGGTTTCATGTCATACAATGGTTAACCCTTCATTGAGCCTTCTTTCTTAGTCATATTGAGTTGTGGGTTAAGCCGTAGTATGGACTATTGGAGTTGTGCTCTGAAAAACCATTGTGAGCCAAATTCACTAGCCATATAAGATATGACAATGATGATCTCAACAGGAAATCATGATGACCAAGGGTCTCAATGAGACTAAGTGGTGTGCCTTGGTTAATACGTGTGTACCTTAAACATACATAAATATGGGTTAAGTGGAGGAGTGATTCATCTTGTTGCCCTTAAGAACTCAAGATTGGACACAATGGTCACTTACCAAGGGAGAGTTGTGGTCCATGGATCTCAATACCATGTTATATCATATCTCAATTTTTAGGGCAAACCTATGATCATCACATGATAATGGGTATGGTCATCCTTTGGGGGGGGGGGGTTACTTGGATTATGATAGAAAGTCTCCACCATCGGGCATAACTTGGTACCAGTATCCTTCGATCTACCCCACATGGGAGGGTGAGTTTGCCATAAATATAGGATCTTGTTGGACCTATTGAACACTTGGGGACCTTTTGGCATCTCTACTAATAAGAGCTTATTTGCTTATTCGAAAAAAGAAAAAAACTCTTCTTTTGGAATTAGACTATTTGGTAAAGTTTTAATTTTAGAGTTTTAGTTTTGAAGAAACTAGCCAAAAACCTCTTAAAAAATAAGTGATGGGGAGGTCACTTTTTCTTTAAGAACTTATTTAGCTTAAGTGGGAGACATTTTTTTATTAATTTTTTGAACAAGTATGTCTTTAAACTTTTTAAGTAATTCTCATCTTACCCTCTTCTCTTCTATTTATAATCTCTCTAATGTGGACCCACATGATGAACAATCCATATTGAAGGTGGGGCTCCACATGATGAATGGTCTACGTCAAGGTGTCCCCACATAATGCATTGTCATATCAAAGGTGGGTCCCACATGATGGATGCCCCACATCAAAGTGTGGCCCTACATGATGGATGGTGGACATTGAAGGTGGGACCACCTGATGGAAAGGTGGACCCACATGATGAATGACTCATATTGAAGGTTGGGCCCCACATGATGGACAGTCCACAGCAAAGGTGGGACCCACATGATGAATGGTGAGCATCAAAGTTGGGTCCCACATGATGGATGACCCACATCAAAATGTGGCCCCACATGATGGACTATCCACATGAAGTGGACCCCACGTGATAGATGGTCCATAGCAAAGGTGGGAACCACAAGATGGATGATGGACATCAAAGGTGGGCCCTAATGACGAATGACCCACATCAAAGTATGGCCTAACATGATGGACCATCCACATTAAGTGGGCCCCACTTGATGGATGGTCCACATCAAAGATGGGGACCCGCATGATGGATGATGAACATCAAAGGTGGGCACACGTGAAGGACGGTTGACATCAAAGGTGGGCCCACATGATGAACAACCCGTATTGAAGGTGGGGTCCCACATAATGAATGGTCCACATTAACGTGGCCCACATAATGGATGAAGTGGGCCTCACATGATGAATGGCCCACATCAAAGTGTGGCCCCTCATGCTGGACAATCCACATCAAGTGGATGATCCACATCCAAGGTCTCGTATTATGGACGAATATCCAAAGTGGCCAAACATGATGGATAACCAACTTGGAAGGTAGGGTCCACACGATAGACACATCAAATGTAGATTCCAAGTGATGGGTAGAGGACATTGATCAGGGGCCCCACATGATGTATGACCTACATCAAGGTGGGCTCCACATAATGGATGGTCTACATCAAATGTCACGCCCCAAACTCGGAAACTGGGCTCACAAAATTTCCGATCACCAAATCCGATGCCGACAGCCTCCGCAGTACCCCATTCTCGGCTCCTGGCACCCATTTACTAGGTTCCGATCCTGGGATCCTACAAGGAGGATTTTCAACATCAGTTTGATTCGTAATGAGTATAACCAAAGGCATAACCCACAAACAATAACCAAAAACTCCATCACATTTCCACTATAATAAAAAATTTATAAGTACAATGCATATAAAGGGAAATACAATGATGATAGACAAAAGCTCTAAAATGATCTTCTATGCGCTCTTGCCTCAGCACTGCTGCGGTCCAACGTCACCTGCACACAACAGTCATGTATAAGCTTACAAAAAGCTTAAAGGGTGGTGAAATTGTATGCGTAATATAGTAATACAATTATGTAATATCAGAGTAATGCGGAATATGCTGATGAATTCATCAATACTATTAGTCATACCAAGGCCATGCGATGCAAGGCATGAATGATGTCGGTCATACCAAGGCTATGCGATGCAAGGCATGAATGATGTCGGCCATACCAAGGCCATGCGATGCGAGATGCAACTCAAGCATACCAATCCTTATCTGAGTCCACATACTAATATAGCTCAACTCTAGAATATCACCGGGGTCTAGTACACTCTAAAGCAGATTGCCGTCCCATTGCGTGCAACAAGGTGAGTGGAAGTGTAACACCCCATACTTTCCAGTCCTCGAGTGTTACCATGAAGTTTAACTTGATACGTACATGTGTACAACACCAACCTACCTATCCTGACCTTACGTCCATTCCTCGACACGAATCTATCCATTGGGAATGATCTCCATTCATAGATCAAGCCATTTGACCCTTGAATTTCAAAACAGGGCCACTCGTCCCGAGATTTGACGTAAGAACTTTCCCTTGAACGGAATAACGAAGAAACTCCCAATCTATAATGATTTAAATATATGTTCTTTTGTAAGAATTGCTTAGAAACATACCTATAACCATGTGGGGCCATTATATTTCCCAAAACTCACAGATCAAAAATAATTATGAAAATGCCATTGACCTATACCCCTGATCACTCAGAAAACCCACTTTGTGATTACCCATTCACAAAACTGACCATACATCCACCCATATGCATAGTTAGAGTGCTAACCATAAAACTTCCTTATTTTTAACAAGTCACCTGATCATCCATCAGGTTTGGATCCGCCAAATGGGTCATCTGAATATCAGGATGAATTGGTCATTATAAAGATCTTCAGGTTTAAGTTCAAACTACCTGGTAACTTGTCAATCGGAGGTGTACAAATGTTATTTTGAATTACAGAGTGTGTAAGCCATTAAAGGAGCATCTTGGACATCCCTGGGAGATCGGGGCCCAAACAGGACCAAGGGAAAGAACACGAAAAATGAAGAATGCTCGCCAAAATTCAAGAAATTCGGGCGGCTCACTTCGACATAATGGACGTCGGAAGCTGGTTGAGAAATGAATGGCAAGATTGTAAATATTCATGAATGTCATTACATACTACCATTGAAGCTAAAACATACCATGCGGCCCACCCGATCAACAGATCTGTTCTATTTTCAGACCCTTATTCTAGCAGAGTGTGTTTGACACGATGAATAGGGCAGATCATGAGACTAAAAATAGTATAATTCACCCCACACAAAATGAATTAATTCACGTGGAATAACGTATTATCACAGAGACGTGCATAGGTTTCAACGGTGTGAGTAATTCACACACTTGTTGAAGGTGTGGCGCACCTGGAACTCAGATCTGATTCGTACTTTGACCCATATGTCAAAACATTATGACAAAGGTGGTGAAGGGTGTAGATTTTCTAGAAGGCAACCACAAATGGCCCCCCACCTATTTTGAGCAGCAACATGGTTTCACCTTAGTTTTCATTGTGGGTTTCGCCCACATGCTTTTGCAACATATGGCCCACCTAGTACTTGGATATGTTTCATATTTTGGCCCCTTGGCCCTTTCCAACCATTGACACTCAATCCCGGGATGATCCAACCATTAGATTGTCAGAAACCCACCGTTGGGAGTAGAACTTTAGGTGTATGGCCCACTTACGAGTTAGGTCGGCCCCATTCTCGAGATCATAGCATTATATAAGTAAATGAACCTAGTGAACGGAGTGAACCTCATCTAAACATCATCATGAGCCCCACAAGGGCGTGCATGTACACCAATGCAACAACACTTGAGGTGCACCAGGTGCCCCAAACCGGTCAGAGCACGCTTACGCGTGCCTACCAAAATGAGAGATTTCTCTCTCCTGCCTACGAGCATTTTTGAAAAGAACGGGCGGATGCTGTGCTCGATCTATGGCCCACCATATGGTCCCACCTTCACGATCTAAACCGTCCATCTAACTTGGGTGGAAGGCTTGACCAAAACCCTAGCTATTTCACGTGATTGTGTGCACGTGTGTGGGCACAAATCCAGGCGTATCTTGACTATAGAAAACCTTTTTTTTTTCTAAAAATAGAAACTGCCATGCTGGCAATCCATGTGAGCTTTGTCTCCTCCAATCTCAACCTTCCTCGTGGCATAATCTCAACTAATCAACGATATTTCCCATGGATTTTGGTTCTCATAGAAAACTAGCAGCCTAAACGACTGCCGGTTTGAGAATACCAGTTGTATTTGGAGCTGTTGCAAAACCCCCTTCATCCTAGCCATTTATTCTCCATCCAACGGCTGAGAGGCTTAGAGAAGTGGTATAAGGAAGGTAAGGGCTGCGAATGTAAGGGGAGTTTTCTTATCTTCTTTCGAAAAACCTAGAAAACGGCTGCAACCTTCAACGCTTGAACCCACCGCCCAAATCTCTCTCAAGCTTCGAAAAACCTTACTTATAAGCTTCCTAAAATCTATACAAACCTTCCTAAAGGGACGGATTGAAGAGCAATGCCGTCGTGTGGAAACCACCATTAACGGCGGAGCTTCTTCCTCATTTAAGGGACACCAAACCGAGTCGATTCGAATTAAATGCGGTGGTCTAGTGACTCTGTTGGACCTGCAGTAGATGAAAGGAAAAGAAGAAAGAAAGAAGAAGGAAATGGAAGAATTAAGAGAGAGAAGGGAGAACGAGGGGTGGCTGTTGCACCAACCCGACCCAGTTGTGGTGTACGAATCAGGCAGGGCCATTAGTGTCATTGGATCTGTAGCAAATGAAGAACGAGGGAAAGTATGAGAGTAGAAGGAAGAAAAAAAAAAGGAGAAGAAAGAATGGGAAGAAAGAGAAGAGAGGAAGGTGGCCCGTTGCACTATCTCGGCTTGACTCGCTGGATTGCGAGTTGGGCCTGACGCATGGGACTGAGTCCAGACATTGTTGGACTTGTTTAAACAGGGAGAAGGAGGAGGAACGAGAGAGAGAGAGTGTGGAGAACGAGCCGCTGCCCATTCATCGTGCCACACACGGTCGAATCGTAACTGATTTAACCGGTTTGGGTAGTCGGACCCAGTTGTGTTATTGCAGCAAATGGAGGTCATACATGCTGGTTTAGCTGCCCCAGATCAGATAGTCCTGTGAGCTCTTGACCAAAATATGTTAGCTCAATTTAACTATCGAGTTGACTCAATAAGGTTGATTGAGTCTATCAACCAGATAGCTAAGTGGGGACTGGTTTACTCTAGCAACCTCGCTGGACGTGTGGGCCTGTGTTAGGGTAGAAGTAGAAGAGAGAAGGGTGGTTGGTTGAACTGAGTCAACTCAGTTTCAAACCGAGTCAACTCACTTAGTCGGGCTGACCCAAATCCCATATTATTCGGGGACTGTACTCAGTCAATAAATCAACAATATTAGGGTTCCCAGTCCTGATCCTAGTACTAGGCATCGTCATCAGGTAACCTTTCCAACTCAACCGAGTCGACTCAATGAGTCAATGTTTCCTTTCTAGACTAGACATGCCTCATTTTATTAATATCATTATTGCACTCTTATTATTAGGATTGTTAATATTATATATGATTAGCCATTAACGGATAATTTATGCTAGAACTAGTTATAATAAATGGAATTAAAATTAGTGAATAGTGTTTACCATTCTTAAATATTATCATAATATTAATTATCATCATGATGATTACTATTAACATGTTATGATAATCTTAGTTGTTATAAATGAAACTACCATTAGCGATATTGGCATGGTGTCCATCACTTGAAAATATTATCTTTAATAATAAGTTATACTATTTTATTACAATTTTAATACTAATTATTACTAGGGTCACAAATAATAGTTGTATCATTAAAGTTAAATTGTAACTAACCATGTTCTATTATATTGCATTTAAGTTGCACATACATAATAAGTTCTACTCCTAGAATTAAACCCTAGGATGTAAACCCTACATTCTATACTAAAACCCTAAAGGGTAACCCTAGGCGATGATCTTAAACCCTAGGTGGTATGCAGAACTTGGATATAATTGTACAAGTTCCTGATTTCTGATAGGGATTGGTTCTAAGGAAGCATGCATTCTCTAGCAACACTGGTAGGTAGTTCAAAGTATAAGGTGATGATTCTTCCTCTTGAGCTTTCCATTTTCCCATTAGCTTAAGTCATAGTTTTTATTTTAACTTGTAATTGATATCTCCATTTCAAGTCACATGTGTTAATTGTTGGAATTAAATTGCTATATTACATGCTTAATGTTTATCCTGTATATTTATTCATGCTTGTGGATTATTTGTGGATTGCTTATGGAACTTGAATTGGTACACCAGTGGGAAACCCCCACCTATATGTGTACACCCATACTTGGGATGTAACCTGACTGGTTATGATAATAATAGACCTTCAGCTTAGTGGTTATTGAATGGTGGTTTAAATTAACCAGTGATGTGGGCCTACCATCTAGGGTTGTGTTTAACAGTTTTCAAGGATGGTATTTTATCGCATGATTTGATACTCTACCTATGTGGCTTATTTTAATATTTGCCTTATGTGTCTTGCTTTGATATTGTCGTATGTGTCCTTGTCCTGGTATTTTTTCTATATGGGCTCGATGTTTTTATACTATGCAACCATGCGATGGCAAGCCCCATATGTTGTAATATGATTGACCACTGGTCGATGGTTTTCCATTAAACATCTTAAGGTGATAGCTTCATGAGCCGGGGATGGTGGTAATGGGACACTATGCCTGATTTGTCGGCCTACGCTGGGCTTTGAGCTCCCGGTAGTGACCTTGAGCTTACTTAAATTGGCTGATTGTAACTGGACTAATAACGGTTTGGCTAATCATGCATCCATAGCATGTTGGTGATGACGGGTGGCTAATTTGGATGCTGTAACACGTGCCCTTAAGATCTTCGAGGTATCATTTCGCTAGCTCCTAGACCACCGACTATCTACCCCTGTCGGATTGGATGATTTTCCCAGGTCGATGATTTGCATGGGTGACAAGCCCAAGTCCGGCTGGATGTGCATCCCCAGGCTGATGTGCATTCATGCATCCATATATTTAAAAAGATTGCATCATGTATTATTTTGATTGCTTTGTTGTTTTATGACTATGCTTACCTAATGCGGTGGTGTGTAATCTTGAGGGGAATTCACACTGAGCTGGCCGCTCATCCATCAAATATACAACCGTACAGGTAAAACAGGTGGCCCAGATGATGTATATGTCCAGGCTTGATGAGGAGCTGTGCAGGCGTCATGGATACACGACTGTATTTCTAAGAGGAGTGGTGTGGTCATGCGGCTTACATTTATATGCTTTTTGTTATTTCTTATGTATGTAAATCTTGTAATCGTTAATGTTGAGACATTAGTTTGTATAAGTCATTATAGGCTGCTTGTATATTCGAATGATAATGAAATTTCCCCTATGTTGGTTTGTTCACTCTACGCTCATCTGCTTACTCTGATAAAGGAAAAAAAATATATACTCGAATTTGACTATCCTTTAAGGTTAACACTCGAGTTTTCGGAAAACGAATCATAAACTCAGGTCCTGAAAACATGGGGTGTTACAGGAAGAGACCTCACTATCTGCCTGCCAATATCAGGCTCAGCTCGTCGATAGTGAACTCATTCCTTGAGCTGGTCAAACTCAACCTAGCTTTGCCCCCTCTTCTTAGGCGGGTAAGGTCGTACCCCCTTCCAACTGACCATGACACAGTGGAAAGCACGACCTTCTGGTAATTGGCACTCAGCGCTCATGCATCCACTTGGTTTAGACGTTGGAGCAACCTCTGGGACTATAAGGGTTTAGGAAATTTCACCCAGGGACATCTATAGTACCCTATATAGAACAAGATTTTCAGTGTCCAATCCTACCAACCACGATATACCTGTAGAGGCTACGGCCCTAATATCACTAGGGTGTACAGTATACATGTCACACAATGTGAGATGCATGAATCATGAAATCCAGTCATACAACAATCATGCGCGTACCGCCCGCTCATGTGGGCATCTCCCTTTACCAGGAAGTCCTATAACAATCTGCCCAATGGCATGTGCTATGATCAATCACTCACCTCATCACAAGCATGCAGATGATGGGTAAGGGCATGTATCATGATGCTATGTTGTCTTATACTCATAATCGACATCGATAATCGGCACTAAAAATTAGCATCAATAATCGGCATCGATGATCGGTCTACATACAAGGCGGGGTCCATATATGAACGGCCAATCAAAGCATAATATAAAGATCGGCCCTCGACCGTGGTTATATCAAATCCGATGGCACGGAGCCATCTATCTATGGCGAATGGGGCCCACTTATTTGGGTTAACCCACTAAGAGAATGATGAGAACGGGCCTAACAAGGCCTAAGGGAAGGTCACAATGTGGACATTCAACCATCATTGCCCATCAATGTGGACATTTAACCAACATGGCTCCCAAGGAGTGGTCTACATAGAGCTATACGTATAGTGGGACCATGGCCTCACACAAGGGCCTAATATACATCGCCATGGGCCTCTCATATAACACACTGGCCACATCCTATGGGCTTCGAATACATCACAATAGGCCTCGAATACATCAAACGGGCCTTGCCTATGAGCCTCGAATACATCACAAAAGCCTCGCCCATGGGCCTCGAATACATCACAACAGGCCTCGCCCATGGGCCTCAAATACATCACCATGGGCCTCACCCATAGGCCTTAAATACATCACAACGAGCCTCGCCCATGGGCCTCTAATACATCACCTTGGACCTCGCCCATGGGCGTCGAATACATCACAACGGCCTCGCCCATGGGCCTCGAATACATCAAAACGGGCCTTGCCCATGGGCCTCGAATACATCACCATGGGCCTCGAATACATCACAATGGGCCTCATCCATGGGCCTCTAATACATCAAATGGGCCTCACCCATGGGCCTTGAATACATCATATTGGGTCTCGCCCATGGGCCTTAGATACATCTCAATGGGCCGCGCCCATGGGCCTCGGATTCATCACAATGGGCCTCATTAAATGGGTCGTAAATGCATCACCATGGGCCTCATACGTGGGCCTCATATACAACAAGTGGGCCACACTGCTTGGGCCTCGTATGCATCAAATGGGCCACATATCTGGGCCTAACAATACAAATAGGTGGGCCCCGCCCATGGGTCAAAATACATCATGATGGGCCTCATGGATGGGCCGCACCAATGGTCCTCAAGTGGGCTTGGACCACACCAAAATCATTTCAATAGTTGTAGGTGTAACATGTGTATTACTGCACACTATCATTCCATGGGGCACATGGCCCATTAATGATGACCAACACTGCCCAAACATTGTCCATGTAAATGAGCACCATTCAAACATCATCAGCACCATCCAAACATTGTCCAGGTGCATCAGCACCAACCAAACATTGTCCAAGTGCATCAGCACCATCCAAACATTGTCCAGGAGCGGGTCCCACCATCAGGACGGCTGGGATGTACATATACATCACATGGGACCCATAGAACTTGCTGACATCAGTCTAGCAATGGGTCCCACCATCTGAACGGCTTGGATGTACATATACATCACGTGGGACCTACAGAACTTGCTGACGTCAACCAGCAAGTGGGTCCCCCCATCAAAACGGGTGGACGGCATAGATAATACACATGCATCATGATAGGGATCCACTGTCCATGAGCTAGACGGTGGATGTAACGCATCATTAAGGTGGGTGCCAGGTGGTGGCCCACCACAATTGCTACATATAGCAGCCAAGTTGCTGGCTACTTGCCAGCGTACGACAGCCATCCAAATTCCCAAAAAGGTGGGTCCCACATAGGGCCCACACGTGCAGATATACATCTGTATGTATATGTACATACCTTATATATATATATATATATAATATTATATCATATTATATAATTATAATATAATATTATATTATAATATATACATACCATATATATATACATATATATATATATATATCTAGAGTCCAGCCACCGTCCAGCAAGCTGGACAGTGCTGGATGATGCAAATACATCATGGTGGTCTCACGTAATAGGCCACTAGATTTGGATCAAACCAATATTTATCTTTCCCTTTTCATCTAGGCCTATGTGACCGTCCGGTCATGCAGGCCCCAAATCGGGATCAAGGTGGCCCACTTGTTGGATGGCATGGATAAAATACAAACATCATAGGTGGGCCATTGATCATAGAGAAAGAGAGAGAGGGAGAGAAAAAGAGAAGGAGAGAGAGGTACCAGCGGTGATGGAGGGGCCCCGCCACTATGGGCCCCTCTTGATACAAAATATACATTAAGGTGGGTCCCACCATATGTGGGCCCTTAAATCACAAAATAAATAAATAAATAAAAAGAAAATGTGGGTCGAAGATCACCCACCGTCCTCTTCTTCTTGGTCCAATGGGACACTAAACTCCTTAGCTTCGATCTTAATGGAAGGTGATGAAGAATGAAGGGTTGAGATGGGAGGTGAGAGGGTAGGAAGTGGGCAACACTAGAGCTTCTCCATGAGAGCTTGGGAAGTTCATACGTAGGAGCTTGGGTTGCTTGCAAGAGAAGGGACAAATAAGAGAGAGAGGAGATGGGATGGAGTGATGGATGGGTGAGAGGGATGGGTTATGTAAGGAATTTGTTGACTTTTGGGGTTACTTGTGTAAGAGGGGTATGGGTTGTGATGGGGAGAGTGATGTGTTGAGTGATGGGTGTACTTGACTTGTACTTAACCCTTGATGGAATTGATTGATTGATTGATATGACATTTGGGTAGAGATTCTCTCAGAATTGCAAATGCGCGACGTTTTCCTTAAACTGAACGCGGGCCCACATCTCCTGGCCCGGGTATCACCTTAGCGCGCGAGACGTGGCATCAGAACCGCGATGACGGTGTGGTCGCTAGGGTACAAGTCTCGGGTTAAGTCGACTCAAATTGATAGGGTGTGATCAGGGTCATGCGCAAACGCCGATTACAGGTCGCAGGTCACCGGAATTCGACAGAGAGGATCGCAGAAATCTACGAAATGGTACGGACTATGATACGGGTCTTACATCAAAGGTCAGCCCCTAATAATGGATGGTCCACATCTAAGACAAGCCTCACATGATGGATGACCCACTTTGAAGTTTGGCTCACACGATTGACGATCCACATCAAAGGTGGGCTCGATATGATGGAGGATTCACATCCGACATAATGGACGGTTCAAGTGTCTTAAAATATGAAGGTTGTACCCATCCATTTGTTTGCCATTTGGGGCATGGTCAATCTGTGATGAGATACATTAAAACACCCATTTGGATTGCTCTTATAATGGAGTTGTTGTAATCTTTAAAAATGACATCAACTATCCCTTTAAAAAAAACTCTTATTTGAACATTTTACCAAACCGGCTTATTTCATGTAAGTGCTTTTTTGGGTTTTAAAATTTTGATTTTACCAAATGAGATTATTTAAAACAAGAACTAGAATAAAAAGAGCTTATTAGAGTAGCTCTTTATTTTCAATAGTTTGAAATATTTTTCCAATGATTTTTACTTTACACATATATCATACTAATCTAGTTTTTTTTTTTTTAAATAAAATTAAGAACACACTTATCTAGATTTTTATATTAGCATAAAGGAATAAATCCTAAATCATATTAACCATGGATTTTCTATTTATATGGCCTAATCTAACAAGCCATACATTAAAAGAATGAACAATATATGGAAAAGAAGTGACTTTATTTCATTATTTAGATTGAAATTGAACATTTCTCATGTGGCATATTCCAATCTAACGTACATGCCATTCTTCATCAAAGTGAACTTGTTCGACTTAAAAATCAGTTTAAAGCCATGTTTGATAAGAAAACTAGTTGAAACTAAGTTTTTAAGAATTTTTTTGGATGATGGGTGAAGATTCACCTTTCCTTTATCCTACAACTTTCATAGTAAATGACTTCTCCATGAATAACTCATGCCCATCTCATAGGACTTGAACATGTTCCTATTAAAGGTGACATATCTTAAAGTGTCAATGTCAACCCACCATTGGCCTCATTTCCCATCATTTTTACTTCAGATATAATAACAATGGTGTTGTGTATTGTTGATGTCTTAAATCTGACATTAACAGGGTCTGTCGATGCCATCGACGGACCACTCAATGCCATTGATAGGTGTTCAATCTCATCAAGAAAATCTGAAAAATTCCATGTTGATTGCTAAAACTTTTTAGTGTCTCTAATTGATGACATCAAAGGAATTCAATGCCATCGACGGATCCTCGACGGGTGGTTGATGCCATCAAAGGTCCCATCGATCGCGTGCATGGAATTGTGTAAGTGCGGGATTCGTTTCCTATTCCAGTTGTGATAGTTTATATATCAAGTGTAATTGGGATTTGGGAGTGAGAGAGTTGTTTTAGGGCTTTCTAATTCGTTCCTAAGGGTTTAAGGGCATAGCTAGGGCTTGTTAAGTAAATTCAAGGCTTGTTCGAATCGGTAAGATCATCTCTCTTATAATTTCTGCTTTCATAGTGCATTACTCGTCCCTTTGTGTCGTGGTTTTTTCCTGAAAGGGTTTTTCCATGTAAAATTTGGATTGTTCTTGTTTGGACTTGGTTGTGCGATTACGAGTACTTTGTTTGATTCATTTATGGGTGTTTTTGCGATTTCCAACAAGTGGTATCAAAGTTAACATTGGAAGCTAATCGAATCTGAAAGTAACGTATCAATGGCATCTAACCCGAAGTTCGATTTAGAAAAATATTTCGACAAAATAATTTTGAACTATGGAAAGTTAAGATGAACGGTGTCCTATTTCAGCAAGGATTAGATGTTCTCCTTGAAAAGTGATCGGAATCTATGACAGAAGAAGAATAGAACCAGATGGATAAGAAAGCTAGAACTTCTCCAATTGTATTTAACAAATGATGTCTTTTATAATGTTATGAGAGAGAAAACTATAGCAAGTACATGGGCAAAATTAGAGAATATCTATGCAAAAAAATCTCCTGAGAATCACTTGTACTTGAAGCTACAGTTATTCAATTTGAAGATGGCAGAGGGGGCTGACGTCGAAGCCCACATTAGTAGCTTCAACAGGTTAATTTGCAAATTGTTGGATGTAGAGGAGATGATGAAAGATGAAGATCAAGCATGTATAATGTTGAACTATCTTCCAGCTTCGTATGAGTCATTCAAGGACTCTTTGTGCACCAGTAAAATGACCATTAGCGTTGAGACCATTATCTCAGCCGTTCAATCGAAGGCGATGACAAAGAAAAATGGTGACGTGGGTGCCTCTACAAATGCACTGGTTGCGCGGGGAAAAAATTCTAAGCAGGATAATGGATCTTCATGATCAAGGTCCAAATCCAAGGGCAAGGGCAAAGGCAAGTTGAAGTGTTGGAATTGTGGCATGTTAGGGCACATGAAGAATGATCATTAGAATCCTAAGTTGAGAAAAGATAATTCAAAGGGTTCTTCCAAGGAAGCCAGCACGACGGAATCTAATAAGGAAACGGATGGTAGTGACATGCTGACTACATTAAAATTTGGTTACTTCGATGAAGAATGGATTTTGGATACGGGGGCTTCGTACCACATGACTCCTCAACGGAGTTGGTTCACTAGTTATAATGAGTGCGATGGTGGCTAGGTGTTTATAGGGAATGATAATGCCTATAAAGTGATAGGCATTGGATCGGTGCACATCAAAATGTTTTATGTCATGGAGCGTGACCGAAGTGAGACACGTTCCTGATTTAAGGAAGAGTTTGATATCTCTAAGAATACTCGAGGCACTTGGATGTAAATTCACCGATTTCGATCTTGTCCTTAAAGTTTCAAAATGGGGCACTCATAGTCATGAAGGCACAGAAAAATGGAAACCTTTACAGGTTAATCGAGAGTATTTCATTGGGTGGAGTTGCAACATCTGTAGTGGATTCCACGTCTGCACATATGTAGCATACACATTTAGGCCACATGAGCGAATGGGGCATGAATGTACTTTCTGACCATTGTTTGATTCTAGTTTTTAAAAGTAATGATTTTAGTATATGCGAGCATTGTATATATGGTAAATAGTCAATGTTGTCTATTAAGTCTGGGAAACATGTTTGTAAGGGAGCTCTAAACTATCTGCATTCTGATATATGGGGGTCGATGCCCATGGTTTCTAGTAGAGGATCGTCATAGTTCGTCATGTTCACTAACGACTATTGTAGAAAAGTGTGAGTTTATTTTATGAACAATAAATCCGATGTTTTCACCAACTCCAAACTGTGGAAGGCGGTGGTAGAAAAATAGTTCGGGCGAAAAGTAAAAGTATTGAGGACAAATAATAGTGGGGAATTTACTTCTGGGGAATTCAATCGGTATTGCAAAGATGAATGGATCATGAGGCACAACACAGTGCGCCACACACCAGAGTAGAATGGTGTGACTAAGCGAATGAATTGGACTCTCTTAGAGAGAGTCCGATGCATGAACAATAATTTTGGATTATGCAAGGAATTGTGGATTGAGGCCATTAACACGGCTTGTTACTTGGTGAATTGATCCCCTTTTACAACTATTGAAGTGTGGAGTGGTCAGCAGGTAAACTACTTGGGATTGTATGTATTTAGTTGTAATGATTACTCTCATGTACCGTGAGTTAAGAGAGATAAGTTGGACCAAATGGCTAAAAAGTACATCTTTATCAGCTATGGTAATGTTGTGAAGGGATACATCCTGTATGACTAGGTCAAACGAAAAATCATCCTTAGCCATGACGTCAAATTCTACGTGGGATCCTTATTCCGTAAGTATGAGCACAAGGAAGTGAAAAAGATGGTTGTGGACATTCAGTTAGACAAAGATGAGACATACGCTATATTGATATACAAACATAGGTATAGGAGCCATTGGACCATCCACCTGTGAGAAGCAATCCACTACGGGATCATAAGTTACCAACAAGATATAAGGATGACTCAAATGTTTCATTTGCCCTCATTATAAATGAGGAGGGTTCATCTACTTTTCAAAAAGCTCTTAATAAGCTAGATGCCGAAAAGTAGAAAGTAGAGATGAATGATGAGATGAACCCCTTATACAAGAATGAGATGTGGGAGCTGGTGGAGCTTCTCATCAGTCGTAAAGTGATCAAGTGCAAGTGGATTTTTAAGAAGAAACAAGATAGGTACAAGGCAAGGTTGGTAGCGAAGGGATATGATCAAAGAGAAGGTGTGGACTTTACTGAGATATTCGCACCAATAGTAAAGAAAATATCTATCAGATTCGTGTTAATGTTGGTTGCCCAATACGATCTCGAGCTGGAATAGATGGATGTGAAGACTGCTTTCCTACATGGGGAATTAGATGAGTAGATTTATATGAAACAATTAGAAGGTTTCAAAATACAGGGGACAGAAAATAAGGATTATAGGTTTAAGAGATCATTGCACAGCTTAAAACAGTTGGCTAGGCAGTGGTACAAGAAATTTGATTCTTTCATGGTGAGTCAGAAGTTTACTAGGAGTGAGTATGAACATTGTGTGTATTACAAGACACTGAGTGTTGGGAAGTTCATTATCTTGGTATTGTATGTTGATGACATGCTTATCTCTAGTCATAGCATATCTGAGGTCGACATATTGAAAACTTAGTTATCATGGACATTTGAGATGAAAGATTTGGGGGCTACAAAAAGGGTTCTTTGCATTGACAAACACAAAGACAAGAAAGGGAGCAGGCTATGATTATCATAGGCAAGATACCTTGAGAAGGTATTGATAAAATGTGGGATATACAAGGCAAAGCCAGTCAGCATTCCCCATGCGGATCATTTTAAGCTATATTCTGAATAGTGTTCTAAAATAGATGAAGAAAAGCAGGATATGTCTCGTGTGACTTATTCGAGTGCGGTTGGTAGCTTGAAGTATGACATGGCATGTAAGAGATCGGATATTTAACATGCAGTGGGTATTCTTAGCAGATATATACCTAACCTCAACAAGCAACACTGGGATGAAATGGCTACTTCGATATATTCGAGGTATGCAGACTACGCCTTATTATTTGAAAAATCAGGGGACAAGTTAGTATTTATGTGGATTCTGATTAAGCGAGCAATATGGACAATAGAAGGTAGACTTCCGATTACCCATTTGTGTTAGTGGGTGGAGCGATTAGTTGGATGTCGAAGCTTTAGTCTGTGGTGGCGCTTTTCACAACTGAAACTGAGTATATGCAGTGTTCGAGTTGTTAGTATCGCTACAAGTTTCGCTGGGCAGAATAAAGATATAATATTGTTATCACTGATAATATTGCCAATAACCAGAAATGCAAGGAAAAGGGGGGGAACATGGAGAAAATGGTAGAATTTTTCAGTGAAACTTCAGGACATGCCTGAATACACATATTTACATATTGAAGAATAAAAAAATTATAAAAAGAATGCATTAAATAATAAGTTTCCATTTAATAGGGACCAAAAGGATGTCCAAAGCTCAAGTAGACCACATGATGGATGGATTGGATCTTGTCTCAATTTGCCATGCTGGTACATAAAGTGTCATTTGAGCTCCTTAATGTACATAAATTACAGATGGAAGTGCATAGATCTAGTTGATCTTAACTGTTTGATTTTGCCCATTGAATTTGTACTTTTGACCACTTTTCAGATTTTTTTTTTCTTTCAGTTTGTAACTGTACGATGTCCCATGATTCGGTGATCCAAACTGTTTATATGATGGGCCTCAGCACCGATGCTTCATGCACCAAAACTCTCCCACATCAAAATTTATGTGAACCCCAAAAAGGTTTCAATGGCAGGGCGTTCAATCCTCCACTGCTTTTTACAGTGTGGTCTACTTGATTTTTGGATCTATCTTATTTTTCGGATCAAGACTTACGACGAGCTCACCAAGTGGAAGGATGGTTTGGATATAACTAATACCTCATGATGGGACCCACAGAACTTGGTGACATCAACACACTAGTTTATGGTACACCAGCCAATCCACTTCGGAAGCGGATTGCGTACCGAGTAACTCAATACGCTAAGCGTACTAAATAAACTCTGTGGGGCCCACCATCATTCATGCACTATATTAACTCTGTCCATCCGTTTTATCATATAAATTTATATCTTTAAGCAAAATATTAAGAACATCCAAATCTCAAGTGGAACACACCATCGGAAACAATGTGAATTGAATTCTGCTCTTGAAAAGTTCTTGGTGGCCACATAAGTTTTACATCAAGATGATATTTGTGTTTTCCTTTCATCCAGATCTTTTTGATGTTATTAACAGTTTGGATGAAAAATAAACATCATTGGGAGCCTCAGAATGGTTTCAACGGTGAAAATCAATACTTCCACTGTTTCCTATGGCATGGTCTACTCGAGCTTTCGATATACTTCGATTTTGGCCTCAACCCCTAAAATTATCTGTAAAAATGTATGGACGGTGTGGATAAACCACATGAATTCACAATGGGCCCAATAGAGTTTACTCAGTACCATAAGAGGGTACTGAGTAACTCAGTATGCAATGTGATTTCATTCGAGTCCGGGATCTCACCGTATCCCACGCGCATGGAGGATTCGATGGCCACTGAAAGGCCACCGTGATGTATGAAATTTATCCGCACCATCCATTCATTTCTTCATATTATTTTAAGACATTATCCAACAAATATATAATATCTAAATCTCAAATGGGCCACACGGTGGTAATTAAATTAATACCGTTGCAAAATTCTTAGGGGCCACAAAAGTTTTAGATCAAGATTATATTTGTTTTTTCTCTCCACCTCGATTTATATGACCATATCAAGGGGTTGGATGTAAAATAAACAATACAATGGGCCCTAGGAAGGTTTCAACTGTGGGCGTCCTTAACATTATTGCTTCCTATGGTGTGGTCCACTTGAGCCTTTGATATGCTTTATTTTTGGTCCAGTACTCTAGGATGATATGAAAAGATGGATGGACGGTGTGGATAAGATTCATACATCACGGTGGTCCCTCAGTGGCCCTTGGATCCTCCCCCTGTACCGAGCTCCGAACAGACCGGGTAGTACCTGATCCACGCGCCCATCCGCTACAAAAACGGATTGGCTACTACCACTGGTCGATGGCTGGTGGTCGGTGCTCTGTGGGCCCCACCATAATGTATGTGTTTCATCCATGCCGTCTATCTATTTTTATAGATCATTTTATGGTATGATTAAAAAAATGAGTTATATCATAATCTCAATTGGACCACATTACAGGAAACTGTGTTGAATGAACTTAGACCATTGAAAACTTTTTGGGGGCCATAAAAGTTCTGGATCAAGCTGATCTTTATTTTTTCCCTTCATCTAGGTTTGTATGGCCTAATTAATAAATTGGATGTCAAATAAACAGTACAGTGGGCCTTAGGAGGATTTAAATGGTGGATATCCAATCACTATTATTTTCCTGTGGTGTGGTCCACCTGAGATTCGTATCCCTCTCGATTTTAGGATAAAGCCCTAAAATGATCCGTAAAAATAGAAGAACAGAATGGATAAAATACATACATCATGGTGGGGCCTAGAAAGGTTTTAACGGTTAAAATCATTATACCCACCATTTCGTATGGTATGATCCATTTGATCTTTGGATTTGCTTCAATTTTGGGCTCAACCCCTTAAATTGGATAGAAAAACGGATGGACGACCTAGATAGACCACATACATTCAAGGTGGGCCCAATTGAGTTTAGCTAGTACGGTAAGAGTGTTCACTCCCCAAGTGTAGGGTTGTGATGTAGTAATAAACTCGGTAAGACCGAGGTCGAATCCACAGGGACTGATACCTGTACGTTATCTGAAACCAAGTAGAACTAGAACTAGACTAAGATGCGATCTAAACAAAATAGAATTTAAGAAATAATTGTGGAATAATTATCTAAAACTTTAAGTAACTCAGAGGAAGGAAACTAGGGATTCAGAGGATCCACTTGTAGAGATCAGGGAGATCTTATGCCTGCATCAAGGATTCAAACTGAACTTACTTGATCTGGTTTTCAAGAGATGAAAGGTATATGAATTAGAATGGATTCCATCACCAAACCATGCCCAGGAGACAAAGTAAACAATAGAATTAAACTAATTACCAACCAATCAACAATGTATGAAAATCAGGAAGGGTACTGTCATCCTACCATGGCCATGGGACAATGATGAACAACAGGGGTTCTTGACTTCATAAACATAAAAAGGGAGAAAGAGGAAAAAGAAATATTCAAAAGCCATTGCAAACCCATTGTAATTTCAGTCACAACAGACCATTAAAGACTGAAACGAATATTCTTTTAATAATCAATACAAATCAACTTAAGTTCATGAATTTAAATGAAAAGCAGGAAATAATATCTCCCATCTCGCTACAGGCTTCACCTCTTAGCCCTAACTAAGAGGTTTAGCCACACATGATTAGCTTAAACCCAAAGCAAATAGTAAAATAAAAGGGAACAGAAAAGAACAAGAAGGAAAGAAGAAAGAAAACCCGCTTCACGTCCCTGCCAAACTCTTCCTGTTTTCAGCCTCCCTGACGTCCAGCCCCAAGTCCTCTTTCTGCCTCTGCTCTCTCTCTCCAGCCACGTCTAGCAAAAGCCTCCTGTTCCCGTGCTCTATCCACGTTCTGGCAGCAACTAAAAATCCAGCACCAGTCCTCCCCTGCTGCTTTACTTTTTCAAGCGTCCAGCCTCCCCCTTTAATCCTTTTTCTAAAAAAAAAACCTACTTGACCTTCTTCCGCATTCTCTTTTTATCTTCGAGGTATGAAGAGAGTCCCATTCGTGGCCGGAACCCGGACGGTTTACACAGCCAGCTACTCAAATCGCGTTCGTGGAAACGCAAACCGACTTGCGTTTGGAATGTGATTGCACGACCGTAATCGTCCTTGGAGTGAAAATTTCTCCATGGCTAGGGTCAATCCTGGCTTGGGCATCATCTGGACGGTTTGGATCACCAATCCGATCACAGACAGTGACCCACAATCGGCCGAAAATTCCGGATTTTCCGGATCGCGTGAACAGAGGTGCACACGTCCGAGCGCTGTACTGCTGGTGGGGCCCACTTCACTGCTGGTTCGAAAAATCCACGACGTCCACCGTATTCTACTCACAAAACCGTTCGGATATGGTCGGTTTTGGATCGACGCTGAAGCGGCCCACCTGATTTTTCATATCACCGTTCAACCTGAGTTTCGACGGTCAAAATCCGCTACACGCTGCTTCCTAGAAAAATTCCACCTAGGTGAGGTTAATAACCCTCCTCTGTACATAATGGACGGTCCAGATTGACGATTTGGATGATGAATGGGCCCCACAGAGAGGAACCGGCGGTCGGCAGCGTTACGCTGTTGCGTAATTAAAGAAATTTGAGTTTGAGTCGGTCAGCGCCTGCTGACCGACTTATTATTTTTTTTATGTTCGTCCGGTGCACTTGTGCACCTTGCACGTGCACTGCATGTGTGGGTCCCATGGTGATGTTTGTAAGAAATCTGCTCCATCCATCTGTTTTGACATGTAGTTTGAGGCGTTGAGACCAAAATTGGAGTATATCCAGATATCAGGCGGGGCCCACATAATGATTAAAGGGGCTGATCTGTCCGTTGGGCCACTTCCACAGTGATCCAGGAGCTGAAATTTTACGTGTACGGTTTATTTATGGTCCTCGGGCCATGTATGAAGTTTCGAACTGATCAGATGGTGGGAACCCTATGATCTTGCATTCTGTACACTTTTCAGGCCACTTGAGCTTCAATTCCTTGATTTTCTTGGGTCCCTGATGTGTAATTCTGTTGATCTTGGGTCTCTGGAGTCCGTCCCACGCTTTGGTGTCATCAGAGCGTTAAGTCCATGCTTTAAGCACCCATTTCGGTCCAGGCTCGTACATACACTCTGCATTATAAACACGATTAATCAGGCCATTAAGCAGTATCATGCGTGTAAATCTATGCAATAAATGGGTCTGATATGCAATATTTGACCCTCAACACAACCCCCAACCAGCATTTTGCTAGTCCCGAGCAAAGTATGCGAAAAATGAGTTGAGAATTACAGAACAATTTATAAACTCGAGTGATTTTTGCAGAGTAATCCAGATACGAGAACTTTTAGATTCATGACTGTTGGATATTACTTTCTCCTAGACTCCAGTACATGGTAAACTTCATAATCAAGTTCAAAGTATTATTCCATTAATTAGAAAAATTCTAACCATTGAGATCCATGAATGTATAATCTAATCTCGACTTGTCAACATTAAGATTCACCTTGATATTTAAGGATATCATTGGTAACAACTGAGAGAATTCACGATAACTCTTCTTGGCTTACACATTATCTTTTTATACTTTTAATTTTTTTTATTTTTTTTTTATTTTTTGATTTTTTTCATTAGAAGTAACGCCAAGAAGAGGGATCAGATCCTCACCTATAGGGAGCAAACCTAAGGTAAAGTCTGTACACCCAACTTTTTCACATATCATTCATGGGGAATTAAATCTACACCTATAGGGAGCAAACCTAAGGTAAAGACCATTTGCCCAATCCTTTCAGTTTTCCAAGTTGGTTCCTTTCATGTTTAGTGATTACCAAGTTAATCCTTTAATATCGAACTGAAACCTTAATATGCAAGCGAGATGTGTCCTGCGAATTCATGACTCAAACAATGTTTACAAATTCTAATAATGGATTAATAATTCAAACTTAGCTGTGAAATTTAATAGATAACTGAATCCAAGAGTCATAAAGTACCAACATCACGCATCTTGAAATTCTAAGTGCCCTAGATGGCCGTCAAAAATCACTTCGAATTCATCAGAAATCCTGTTCAAGACCAAGAAAATGCTGATTAGGTGACCTAATCTCCCACCCCCAACCTAAAATCTACATTGTCCTCAATGTAAAAGAAATAAGCATGCGATGCTCATGGGATAAAAAGTAAATGAGAGGTGATGGAAAGATAATACCTGGATGAAAGAATCAAGAGGCTTTCCAAAGATTTCTACGTAGGAGCGGTCAGCACAAGAGAGAAACCAACAGAAGTAAAATAAAATAACAAGAATACAATCCTACCTATACCACTTTCGTAGGTGCTCTCGATTGCATTTAGCGTATGCAACAAGCCTTTAAACCCCTAGGTTACCCCTAGTGGACGAGTTGTAGTCTCGTGAGGGTTTGCGGCAATGCTACCCACAAACATTGAACTAATGAATGAGAAAAGTGAAATGGAATGAAAATTTGGGTTGCGTCCTAGGAGCGCTAAGTTTAACGTCTTCAACTAGACAAGAATGGACCATGAATTAATCAATCTTGAAACCTACCTATACCTCCATCAGACTAGGAGATCAATCCTGGTAAACAGGAGCAGTCGAGGCATGGACATGTCCTCTGAATCAAATTTCTCGACAAATGGTTTCAATCGATGTCCATTGACTTTAAACTCCTTGCCATTGTCGGGATCTCTTATCTCAACGGCCCCATGCGAAAAAACAGTAACAACAATGTAAGGGCCGGTCCAACGAGATCGAAGCTTACCCGGAAAGAGATGTAATCGAGAATTGTACAAAAGGACCTTCTGACCAGGCGTGAATGATTTTCGCAAAATGTGTTGGTCATGAAATGCTTTCATCTTGTCCTTGTAAATTCTCGAATTATCGTACGCATCATTCCGGATTTCTTCAAGTTCATTCAATTGAAGTTTGCGTAGCGAGCCAGCGTTGTCCAGATTGAAATTAAGATTTTTGATCGCCCAGTACGCTTTATGTTCCAGCTCCACAGGCAAGTGACAAGCCTTCCCATAGACAAGTCTAAAGGGAGACATTCCAATAGGAGTTTTAAATGCAGTACGGTATGCCCATAAGGCATCGGTCAATCGGATTGACCAATCCTTACGATCTGGGTTAACCGTTTTCTCCAGAATGTGTTTAATCTCCCTATTGGAAATCTCAGCTTGTCTACTTGTCTGAGGATGGTATGAGGTGCTCACCTTATGAGAGATACCATATTTCTTCATTAAGCTCGCAAATGGTTTATTACAGAAGTGTGAGCCCCCATCACTAATGATGGCTCGAGGCGTTCCGAATCGAGAAAGGATGTTTTCTTTTAAGAATTTAATGACCGTGCGATGGTCATTCTTTCGACACGGAATCGCTTCGACCCATTTAGTGACATAATCCACGGCGAGCAAAATATACAGATTCCCAAACGATTGGGGGAATGGTCCCATGAAATCGATGTCCCAGCAATCAAATGCTTCAATGATAAGAATAGGATTCAAAGGCATCATATTTCGACGGGACAATGCTCCCAATTTCTGACAACGCTCACAAGCTTTGCAAAACTCATGAGTGTCCCTAAACATAGTCGGCCAGTAAAAGCCACACTGCAGAATCTTGGCCGTGGTCTTTTTAGCAGAAAAGTGACCACCATAGGCCTCTAAGTGACAGAAGGAGATGACGCTCTGATGCTCATCGTCTGGTACACATCTCCTTAGAATTTGGTCTGGGCAATATTTAAATAAATAAGGATCATCCCAGAAAAAGTTGCGCACCTCGGTGAAAAATTTCTTCTTATCTTCTGCAGTCCACTGTGTCGGTATGGCACCTGTAGCAAGATAATTAGCAATATCAGCGAACCAAGGTGAATGGGAGACTCTGAACAGCTGTTCATCAGGGAACATGTCATTGATATAGGTCGCCTCAAGGGAATCAGAGGTATTAAGGCGAGAAATGTGATCGGCCACTACGTTCTCTACTCCCTTTTTATCTTTAATTTCCAAATCAAATTCTTGGAGTTGAAGGATCCATCTTATCAAGCAGGGCTTAGAATCATTCTTAGAAAGAAGATACTTCAGTGCCGCATGATCTGTATATATAATGATCTTGGATCCGATCGGTAGGACCTAAATTTGTCCAAGGCGAACACTACGGCTAAGAGTTCCTTTTCCGTAGTCGAGTAGTTCACTTGGGCAGGATTTAGAGTCCTACTTGCGTAGTGAATGACGTAGGGCTTCTTATCTTTTCTCTGGCCTAGGACCGCCCCAAGAGCATAATCAGAAGCGTCGCACATAAGCTTAAAAGGAAGGTTCCAGTCGGGTGGCTGCATGATAGGTGCAGTGGTTAATGTGCCTTTAAGCTTGGTGAAAGCTTCCTGGCATTGCTCAGTCCACTCGTACGGAACATCCTTTTGAAGAAGATTACATAATGGACGAGAGAGGAGACTAAAGTCCTTTATGAATCGCCTGTAAAATCCTGCGTGTCCTAAGAAGGATCGCACGTCTCGATGTTCTTGGGTGGAGGTAGGTTAGAGATAAGATCGATTTTTGCCTTATCTACCTCGATTCCTTTGGACGAGATGATATGTCCAAGGACAATTCCCTTGAACCATGAAATGGCACTTCTCCCAATTAAGTACCAAGTTCTTTTCTTCACATCTTTTCAACAGCACACATTTAAGACTTTCCAAGCACTTGCGGAAAGATGGACCGTAAACAGAGAAATCATCCATGAAGACCTCTAGATATTGCCCTACCATATCAGAAAAGATACTAAGCATACATCGCTGAAAAGTGGCGAGAGCATTACATAGCCCGAATGGCATCCTTCGATAAGCAAAGGTGCCGTAGGGACATGTAAATGTGGTCTTTTCCTGGTCTTCGGGGCTATCTCTATCTCGTTGTAGCCTGAATACCCATCAAGGAAACTGTAATAGGAATGACCAGCTAACCTTTCCAGGATCTGATCAATGAATGGTAAAGGGAAGTGGTCTTTCCTCGTGACGGTATTCAACTTCCTGTAGTCAATGCACATTCTCCAACCAGTAGTGACTCTAGTTGGCACGAGTTCATTATTAGCATTGGCTACGATGGTGATTCCGGACTTCTTAGGGACCACTTGAGTTGGACTCACCCATTGACTATCAGATATAGGGTATATAATACCCACGTCCAATAGTTTAAGAACCTCGGCTTTAACCACTTCCTTCATGTTTGGATTTAGTCTACGTTGTGGTTGCCGAGCGGTTTTTGCATTATCCTCAAGATATATGTGGTGAGTACAAATCGAGGGATCGATTCCCTTGAGGTCCGCTATCGTCCATCCCAGGGCTCCTTTATGCTCAATGAGAGTAGATATAAGCATACTCTCCTGTTCTTTCTCCAGATGGGCAGAGATCACCACCGGGTATGTCTCATCTTGACCCAAATATGCATATTTCAAATTAGAGGGCAAAGGTTTTAGGTCAAGCTTCGGCGGCTTGAGGTTAGACGGTAGAGGCACTACATCAGTTTGTGGTAATTCTTCAAATTGTGGCCTCCATCGGTTAACTTCAAGTACCGGTGCAGTATCAAGCAAGGCGCACGTCTCCCTAATCATGTCATCATCAAAATCATGGGAGTGGGCCAGGCACGTCTCTAGATGGTCGGAGGATAAGGACAGAGGTGTCGTATCTTCCACGAAAGAGTCAATCATGTTAATGTCGTGGAAATCGCCATCATCCTCTGAGTTGCTGCCGTTATTGAAAAAGATGTTTGACTCCAATGTCAAATTTCCAAAAGACATAGTCATGATACCATTCCTGCAGTTGATAATTGCATTTGACGTGGCAAGGAATGGGCGACCAAGAATGACGGGAATCTGAGTGCTCATGTTATTGATGGGTTCGGTGTCCAGGATGATAAAGTCTACAGGGTAGTAAAATCTATCGACCTGGACTAACACATCCTCAATTATCCCTCTTGGTACACGAACCGAGCGATCAGCAACTTGTAGTGTGGTTAGGGTAGGTTTTAATTCACCCAAACCTAACTGTTTGTATACCGAGTAGGGAATCAAATTGACGCTCGCTCCTAAGTCAAGAAGTGCGTGATCAATTCGATGGTTCCCGATTACACATGATATGGTTGGGCTACCGGGATCCTTGAATTTCTGCGGCACGTCTTGCTTCAGGATGGCACTCACTTTCTCAGTCAAGAAGATTTTCTTTTGAATAATTTTCCGTTGCTTGGTCGTGCATAAGTCTTTTAGGAATTTGGCATATGAAGGTATCTGTTTAACGACATCAAGCAGAGGAATGTTGACTTTCACCTGTTTCAACACCTCTAGGATATCCTGAGAGTTAGAGAGAGGTTTTGGTGAAACCAACCGTTGGGGGAATGGAGCAACTGGCTTCTCTAGAAGTTCCGATTCTACTTTTTGTGGGGCATCACTGGATCCATCATTGTTGTCCTCTTCTGGTTCTTGAGGCTTTTCGGGCATAACCGGAAGAGTTTTATCAATGATCTTCCCACTCCTAAGAGTGGTGATGGATTTAGCATGCCCCATCTGATTTGAAGAGCTGGGATCATTATTCTCGTACTGCGGTTTAGGATTGGGGAGAGGTTGTGCAGGAAGCATCCCCTTTTCTATAACCGTCATACGAGAATCTATCTTTTGCATAAAATCTGTGATTCCCCGCATTGCCTGAGCTAGCTCTTGTATGGGATTTTGAACCGGTTCCTCTTGAGGTTTCACTTGATTTGGATTTTGATTGAAGAAACCTGGAGAAGTTGCCGTTTGTCCATTCCTCCAACTAAAGTTTGGATGATTTTTCCAGCCAGGATTGTATGTGTTGGAGTTAGGTCCAGTAAAAGGTCTTTGATAGTTATTTACGACATTGGCTTGTTCATTCAACACTCCTCGAAAGGCAGGTATTGTAGGACAGTTTTCAGTTGTGTGAATGTTGCAATCACAAATGCCGCAAACAATTTCTTTGACCTTATCATTCTTTCCTTCCATGGCCTCAACTTTCCTTATAAGCGTAGTCACTTTACACTTGAGATCATCCTCTTCTTTCAAGAGATATAATCCACCTTTCTCCTTTAATTGAGTCGGCCTAGACGTGGTGTTCGCCATTGGGTAATAGTCCCATGATTGTGTTTTTCAGAGACTATCGAGGTAATCCCATACCTCGTCAACATCTTTGTTGATGAACTCTCCATTACACATTGTCTCGACCATTTGGCGCATGGAAGATGTCAATCCATCATAGAAAAAATTTGTAATGCGCCACGTTTCAAATCCGTGTTGTGGGCATGAACTGACCAAATCTTTGAACCTTTCCCAACATTGGAAGAATGTTTCATCTTCCTTTTGGGCAAAGTTCATGATCGCTTTTCTGAGGGTAATCGTTTTATGATATGGGAAGAATTTTTTTATGAATTCCCTCTGCATATCGTTCCATGTGCCAATGGATCTAGGACGCAGTGAATGTAACCACGTCTTAGCTTTCTCTTTTAAGGAAAAAGGAAAGAGTTTCAGCCTAATTGTATCCTCAGATACATTAGGAAAACATAATGTAGCTATAATCTCATCGAACTCTTTCAAATGTAAATATGGACTTTCTGATTCAAGTCCATGGAATTTGGGAAGGAGTTGGATAACTCCTGGCTTGATGTCCATTTGTCCTGTGTTTTCAGGAAAAATCATGCATGAGGGCATACTCACTCCCGCCGGTTGTAGATAATCTCGTAAAGTACGAGGCGGGGGTACCTGTTGCACCTCATTCTCATCTTGGGTATCCTCCACCCTGGGTGGAAGTGGAGGAGGTTGGTCTTCAGCCATAACCTCAGTTAACTCAGGGGATTTCGAGTGGTGTCTAGTCCTGCGATGGATAGTCAACCCCTCAACCAATCCTCCTTCAGTCAAGAGACGTCGAGTGTCGTCACAGGCCCACTTGGGCATGAAAACACTCGCAGCCCTTAATTAAAAACCTAATCCTAAGAAAGGAAAAGAAAATCTAGAAAGAAAGAGAGGGAGAGTTGGAAAGAAATTACCAAATTGAAGCCCCTAAGTTAAGGACCTGCAAAATAAAACAAGAATAAGTTAGATTCTAAAAAGGAGAAAAACAATCCTTAAAAGAAAGATAAAAGTGAACTAGCTTCTAAAAGAAAGAATTCCTAAAAGAAGATGAAAATTTCAAAAATAATTAGGAGAGTCCTAACTAGAAAGTAAATTACTAAAAGAGAATTGAAAAATAGAAAGTAGGGAAGGAGTGTACCGAATTAGAGATTTCTATCTTAAAGGCCTACAAAATAAGAAAGTTAGTTTCTAAACAAAAATTCTAAAACTAATTTAGGAAACAAATTAGATTTTAAAAGAGTTAAAATTAGAAAGTTACTAAAATAAAAATAGAAAGTTAATTTCTAAAAAGGGAAATAACCTAATTTCTAAAAATAAACTATTTCCTACAGAAGGGAGGATACTAGAATTAGAAAATTTCTAAAATTTAAACCCTAATTCTAAAAATATGAAAAAGTAGAGAGATTAGGAAGGAATTACCAATTGAGAAACTTATGTCCAGATCCTATAAAACAGGAAACAAGTTAGTTCTAAAAAATCAAATAGAAATAAAAATCTAAAACTAAAGTTAATAAAATCCTAATCTCAAACTAATTCTAAAACTAATTAATTTCAAAGAATTGTAACCGTCAACGGCGCCAAAAACTTGTTCACTCCCCAAGTGTAGGGTTGTGATGTAGTAATAAACTCGGTAAGACCGAGGTCGAATCCACAGGGACTGATACCTGTACGTTATCTGAAACCAAGTAGAACTAGAACTAGACTAAGATGCGATCTAAACAAAATAGAATTTAAGAAATAATTGTGGAATAATTATCTAAAACTTTAAGTAACTCAGAGGAAGGAAACTAGGGATTCAGAGGATCCACTTGTAGAGATCAGGGAGATCTTATGCCTGCATCAAGGATTCAAACTGAACTTACTTGATCTGGTTTTCAAGAGATGAAAGGTATATGAATTAGAATGGATTCCATCACCAAACCATGCCCAGGAGACAAAGTAAACAATAGAATTAAACTAATTACCAACCAATCAACAATGTATGAAAATCAGGAAGGGTACTGTCATCCTACCATGGCCATGGGACAATGATGAACAACAGGGGTTCCTGACTTCATAAACATAAAAAGGGAGAAAGAGGAAAAAGAAATATTCAAAAGCCATTGCAAACCCATTGTAATTTCAGTCACAACAGACCATTAAAGACTGAAACGAATATTCTTTTAATAATCAATACAAATCAACTTAAGTTCATGAATTTAAATGAAAAGCAGGAAATAATATCTCCCATCTCGCTACAGGCTTCACCTCTTAGCCCTAACTAAGAGGTTTAGCCACACATGATTAGCTTAAACCCAAAGCAAATAGTAAAATAAAAGGGAACAGAAAAGAACAAGAAGGAAAGAAGAAAGAAAACCCGCTTCACGTCCCTGCCAAACTCTTCCTGTTTTCAGCCTCCCTGACGTCCAGCCCCAAGTCCTCTCTCTGCCTCTGCTCTCTCTCTCCAGCCACGTCTAGCAAAAGCCTCCTGTTCCCGTGCTCTATCCACGTTCTGGCAGCAACTAAAAATCCAGCACCAGTCCTCCCCTGCTGCTTTACTTTTTCAAGCGTCCAGCCTCCCCCTTCAATCCTTTTTCTAAAAAAAAAACCTACCTGACCTTCTTCCGCATTCTCTTTTTATCTTCGAGGTATGAAGAGAGTCCCATTCGTGGCCGGAACCCGGACGGTTTACACAGCCAGCTACTCAAATCGCGTTCGTGGAAACGCAAACCGACTTGCGTTTGGAATGTGATTGCACGACCGTAATCGTCCTTGGAGTGAAAATTTCTCCATGGCTAGGGTCAATCCTGGCTTGGGCATCATCTGGACGGTTTGGATCACCAATCCGATCACAGACAGTGGCCCACAATCGGCCGAAAATTCCAGATTTCCCGGATCGCGTGAACAGAGGCTCGCACGTCCGAGCGCTGTACTGTTGGTGGGGCCCACTTCACTGCTGATTCGAGGAATCCACGACGTCCACTGTATTCTACTCACAAAACCGTTCAGATATGGTCAGTTTTGGATCGACGCTGAAGCGGCCCACCTGATTTTTCATATCACCGTTCAACCTAAGTTTCGACGGTCAAAATCCGCTACACGCTACTTCCTAGAAAAATTCCACCTAGGTGAGGTTAATAACCCTCCTCTGTACATAATGGACGGTCCAGATTGACGATTTGGATGATGAATGGGCCCCACAGAGAGGAACCGGCGGTCGGCAGCGTTACGCTGTTGCGTAATTAAAGAAATTTGAGTTTGAGTCGGTCAGCGCCTGCTGACCGACTTATTATTTTTTTTATGTTCGTCCGGTGCACTTGTGCACCTTGCACGTGCACTGCATGTGTGGGTCCCATGGTGATGTTTGTAAGAAATCTGCTCCATCCATCTGTTTTGACATGTAGTTTGAGGCGTTGAGACCAAAATTGGAGTATATCCAGATATCAGGAGGGGCCCACATAATGATTAAAGGGGCTGATCTGTCCGTTGGGCCACTTCCACAGTGATCCAGGAGCTGAAATTTTATGTGTACAGTTTATTTATGGTCCTCAGGCCACGTATGAAGTTTCGAACTGATCAGATGGTGGGAACCCTATGATCTTGCATTCTGGACACTTTTCAGGCCACTTGAGCTTCAATTCCTTGATTTTCTTGGGTCCCTGATGTGTAATTCTGTTGATCTTGGGTCTCTGGAGTCCGTCCCATGCTTTGGTGTCATCAGAGCGTTAAGTCCATGCTTTAAGCACCCATTTCGGTCCAGGCTCGTACATACACTCTGCATTATAAACACGATTAATCAGGCCATTAAGCAGTATCATGCGTGTAAATCTATGCAATAAATGGGTCTGATATGCAATATTTGACCCTCAACAAAGAGCGTACTCGGTAACCCGATTTCCCATGAAAGCCTTAGAAAAGGTTGGTGCGACTGCGAGAAGGTTTTTCGCTCGAGGGAAAAAAACCAAAAAAAAAACCCTAAAGAGGGTTTTGCGGGGAGATGGTGAGATACGAAGGGTTTTGTGGGAGATTTCAAATCCCTAAATCTGTACTGGCTTTGTTGATTGAGATTCGAGAAGCTCCTCCTGTTCCGGCTTCCGATTAACCAGGTACAAAAATCACTCTGACTTTTTTTACCCAATTTTTACGTATTCACGTAATGTCAGCCCTAATTTCCATTTTTTCTTTTGATTTATTCATGTAGCCCTAATGATATCGCCCGTATTTCAATAATATCGCCCATATAAAAAAATCGGCGATATTTCGCCAATATTTCACCGACAACTGGGAGAGAAATGAAAAAAGGGGTTTTCGATGTCACAGGGCTGGCAACACCGATAATATCATCAATATTATTGACTTTTCGCCAATAATTTGAACACTAAGTATATGACAGTGACAAAAGATTCAAGGAAAGTGTTTGGTTGAGAAGAATGATAAATCAGTTTCGGCTCAACAAGAGGCCATGCCGGTTAATTGTGATAACGAAAGCATGATCAATTTAGTAAAAAATTATGTTTTTCACTCACATTCTAAACATATTAATTTACATCTTCATTTGATCTGATAGATTGAGAAAGGATGTGTGTCTCTAGAGGAGATCCACACAAGCGTGAATCTGATTGACATGATTATTAAGGTGGTTCCCACAAAGAAGTTCAAGTTCTGTGTAAATTCTCTGAGTTTGGCGAAGGTGAAAATGGAAGATGGAATATGCACGAGAAGCAATGGTGGAGCTATGATGGAAGGCAGAATTAAAAATGATGATTGATAAAGAGTTATGATGAATAAAGTTTGTAGGCATGATGGAGATTGTTGTTGATGTCTTAAATCTGACATTAACATGGTATGTCAATGCCATCGACAGACCACTCGATGTTATCAAGCAGAGATTGATGCCATCGACAGGTGCTCAATCCCATCGAGAAAATCTAAAATTTTCAATGTTGATTGCTGGAACTTTTTAGTGTTACTACTCGATGGCATCAAAGGAGTTCTCGTAAGTGCTATGGTTGAAAGCCCCTTTATGTTGTCAAATTTTTGGTGCCAAAAACACTGCTTGTACTTTTTAAAATTGCATAAATGTAAATGTTCGAGACACAGTATGGATGAAGCATGTATGGATGAAGCGAGTCTCAGTGTATGGATGTTGACTACATTAGTGAAGCACATTGCTCAACTCAAGATATGTTAAGCCACGACATTGTCTCGCAAGATCGACTTCAAAAGAGAAGACATGTTTACAAGTCAAGACTCAAGAATGTTCAACTGAATTTACAAGTTACAAGTCAAGATTCAAGATTGCGTAATTGAAGCTTTTAAGGAAAAGCTACATTAAGATTTCAAGCTTCACTTTCTTTAAAGGTTATATATCTTAAGGGCTCAATGTCCTTACTTCACTATTAAAGTATGTTTGACCTTAGGTTGATTTAGAGCAGGTTATTTCAGATACATAATGTAAATGTTTTATATTTGGGAATCTGGTCTACTTTAAGACTAGTCATGGATCTTTCTCGACTAGTCCTAGCACTGCTTCGACCTGTCTAAGATTTTTCCGGACCAGTCGTAAGTTTGTTGTAAAAATTCAAAATTTTTTATTAAGCTTCGACCAGTCCTGGGGTCTGTTCAACCAATCGTATGAACAGTGTCAACTGTTCTTTCGACCAGTCGTGAACCTACGACTCAAACTACAGTGATGTATTTTGCTTGGCTTCGACTAGTCGTGATTAACCTAAGACCAGTCGAAGGTGTCCTTCGACCAATCATAGACTACCTATGACCAGTCCTAAAACTGCCTTATATTATCGCGTTCAAATTTTCAAATATCCGTTGGTTCTAAGACCAGTCGTAGTAATCTCTGGACCAGTCGAAGATGCGATTTGATCACCTATAAATAGAGCACGAATCTCTGAATATTGAAGACATCTGAAGTAATTGTAATCCGGCCTTCTAAGAGATAAGTATGTGCTCCATTTTAAGTTAAGTGTGCATATTTAATATTCTCTTTCTTTAGCTTTTTAAATTGATTTTGTTTCTTGTATTCCAATCTGATCTGAAAAGAGGAAGTGTTATTTTCCTTTTTTTGGAATCAAAATCAATTAAAGCTAGCCCATTTTGGTTTAATTTAAAATCTATTAGAACCTAGAACCATTATAAAGTGAGTATTAGATATTGAACTTTAACATTCGAACCTCTACTCCAACTTGGTTCTTCCGGGCTGCTACAAAGGAGAAATCCAGGTATTTTACATTATTGTAATTTATATTCTGTTTTTAGTTTCTTTTGAGAATAAGCAAGAAAAATCTCATTGTGTTTGGTTATCTGAGGAGAGCCAGAAAACTCAGAAAGTGTGGGTTTTTAGATTGTGTAAGCCCAAGTTAAAAAGACACAATTGTGAAAGTTTTAGGTGACCTGTGAAACCTATTTTGATAGTGAACACTAATATCTCTTGTGTGAGGATATTAGGAGTAGAGTAGCATTCTATGTGGTTGTTGTTTAACAGTTAGTGAACACACATGCAAACCACTATAACTCCTTGTGTATTGTAGTTTGAATGTTTGCTTAATTTTCTATCTTTGTGGAATGTATGTGTGGATGTGAATGTTGTAATATTTACATTTCGAGCATAGTGGGGAATGTTGTAATAATTTAGATTTAAATTCTTACAAATTTTCAATTCTTTGCTATTTATTTATTCCTCTTTAGTTTGAGTTTTTGATACAAAGAATATTTTAGAAATAAGGTTGCCCTGCCATAAACCCTTGGTTTTTATGGTGTAAGGTTGTCCTTAGAACTGCATTTGTTTCAATCTCTCAATACTTGATTATTGAGGATGCTTTTCATTTTAAGCATTGTGAATTGATTTATTTTATTTGGTTATCATTTTAATTTATTCCGCTGTTATAGTCTAAATTTGGCATAGTCCTATTCACCCCCCCCCCCCCCCCCTCCTTTAGGACATATAGCTTGGCCTTTTTCAAGTGGTATCAGAGCTAAATAGCTCGTTTTTAATTCTTTGTTCTTGTATTCATTTCCTGAGCTAACGATCTAAGCTATATATATAAGATGTCAAATTTTGATAGCCTTTCAGTCACTAGGCCTCCACCATTTGATGGCTCCAACTATGCTTATTGGAAAGCTAGGATGAGGATTTTACTCAAATCAATGGATGAGAGTGTGTGGTAAGCCACAGTGACTGAATGGAACCCACCTACCATTGAAGTGACTGGGCTCGATGGTTCAAAATCAATGAGAGTAACACCGTATTTCTCATGGACCACTCTTCAGAAAAATGAGAGTAGTGCCAATGCAAAAGCACTAAATGCAATCACTTGCACACTATCACCGGATGAGTTTAAAAGAATTATATCCTGTGATACTGCAAAGCAAGCTTGGGATATTTTAGAAATGACACACGAAGGTACTTCAATTGTCAAGAAATCAAAAGTCTAACTCCTCACAACCAAATTTGAAGAAATTCATATGGAGGAAAATGAAATGTTTATGGACTTTTATACAAGATTAAATGATATTGTAAACTCTATGTGGGGTTTTGGCGATAAAATCCTAAAAGTAAAGTGTGTGCAAAGATACTACGCTCACTTCCTGAACGGTTCAACTCTAAGGTAACAGCGATCCAGGAACTTCGTGATACGGACAATATGAGGGTAGAAGAACTAGTTAGGTCTTTACAAACCTATGAATTAAATTTTAAAGCTCCTAAAGGCAAATCTATCACTCTTAAATCTTCTAAATGTATTACTCAAGAAAATTTTGATTTAAAAAATTCTGAAGATGATATAGCGCTTTTAGCAAAAAAGTTTTACAAGATCTTCAAAAGTAAAAAGAGAGTTGATTTTCAAAAATCAAATGATAAGAAACGAATTAAATTTAAATCAAAAACTTAAAAATCTTTGAAAGATAGTTAATGTTACAACTGCCAAGAATATGGGCATTTAGCAAATAAATGTCCTAAAAAGGAAAAACCCAAAAAGAAGGGAATGCTGGCTACTTGGGATGAATCGTCTGATTTTGAAGCCTCTTCTGAATTAGAAGATTTTGAAACCGAGTTGGGCAATGAAGTTAAAGCTCTTATGACTCTAGCCAAGTTCACTTTTTCAGATCATGATAATTCAACTAGTGAAGAAAATCTGAATAGTGAACATGAAAATGAAGAAGATCTTCAAGATGCTTACAATGCCCTATACAAGAAGAGTTGTAAAATTGTCGTAAAACTAAAACTTCAAAAAGAAAAGTTTTTAAAACTTAAAGAAAATTTTGAGTCTCTTGTTTTAGAAAAATCTCATATTTCAAACTGTTTTGAAAAGATTAAATATGATTTAGAATTCAAAACCTCCCTGATTAATAATCTGAAATCTGAAAATGAGAAACTAAAAAATGAAGTATCTTCTCTTCTGAGTTTGAAGGATACATGGAGGTATGCTCAATGTGATCCAAAGTTAGAAAAACTTCTATCCAGATATAGAAAATGTGGTGACAGATCCGGGTTGGGCTATGATAAGAATATACCTTCTAAACAGAAGAATACTCCTCCCAAGTTTGTAAGAGGAGAAACCTCAAACTTAAAAGGGAAAAATACTAATCAAAGTTTTTCTAAAAATATTAAATCTTTTCAAAAATCTAAAAGCAACTATGTTAACTATAAAAATCAAAACCGAAATCCTTTAGCTGAAAAGATAGTTGATTTGCTTAAGGAGCTTTTAAAATCTAACTCAGTGGGTCATTACAAATACAAGAAGACCAACTATACTTCTAAACCCAAAACAGTTATGAAATGAGTTCCTAAGGTTACTTGCTTAGTTGCCCACACTGCTTTCAAAGCTACAAGTCATTCGAAGTGGTACCTTGATAATGGATGCTCCAGGCATATGACAGGCGGCAAGGCTTTATTCACCGATCTTAAAGATATGACTAATGGATCAGTCACATTTGGTGATGGTAGCAATTGCAAGATTATTAGTCAAGGTACGGTTCAACTCTATAACCTCCCCTTATTTAAAAATGTTTTATATGTTGAGGGACTAAAACACAACCTGTTAAGCATATCTCAAATATGTGATAACAATTATAGTGTAAAATTTTCTAATAAAGGTCGTGAAATTTTAAACAAAAAGGGTTCTGTAATATTAACTGGTCGTGGGACTTCTGAAAACTGCTATATTGTAAGCAATGGTAGCTCATCTAAACAATTGTGTTACATGGTCCATACTGATGAGACTGAATTATGGCATAAACGCCTTGGACATGTACACTACCATAATTTATATAGATTGAGCAAAAGAGAACTAATAAGAGGTCTACCAAAATTACAAAAAGTAGACAAAATATATGGTGAATGCCAGTATGGCAAGCAAACAAGGAGCTCTCATAAAGAGGTGAACTCCAATGCCGCATCAAGACCACTCAAGCTTCTCCATATGAACCTTATAGGACCTACCAGGATGGAGAGTCAAGGAGGCAAAAAATACATACTGGTAATCATGGATGATTTTACCAGATTCACTTGGGTAGCCTTCTTAAGGGATAAATCAAAAAACCTTGATGAAGTAAAAAAGATTCTCAAACGGATCCAAACTGAAAAAGTTTCTCAAGTCTGTAAGATCCATAATGATCATGGATTTGAGTTCGAGAATAGTAGTTTTGAGAAATTCTGTAATGATCAGGAATATCGTATGAATTCTCTGCGCCCAAAACAGCACAACAAAATGGAATTGTGGAAAGAAAAAATAGAGTGCTTCAAGAAATGGGAAACGTAATATTGCATAGTATGAAGCTCCCTAGATATCTTTAGGTTAAAGCTGTAAATACTGCATGCTATATTATCAACCGAGTGTATACATGTAAGTTTGATAATAAAACTGCTTATGAACTTTGGTTTCCTACTGTCAAATACTTTCGAGTTTTTTACTGCAAGTGCTATATTTTACGTGACCGTGAAAATCTGGAAAAGTTTGATACAAAGAGTGATGAAGGGATCTTCTTAGGATACTCTTTAAACAATCGGGCATATCGTGTTCTGAACAACAAGACTGGTGTGATTCAAGAGTCCATCAATGTAGTCGTTGATGATCACTTGAATAAACCTTCCCCAAGTTCAGATAATGATGAAGTTCTTTTGATTGACAAACCAGATACTTCATCAAATTAAGTTAATTCTGAACTAAGGACTGTCAAAGATCATCTAAACAATCAGATACTTGGAAACCCTCTCACTGGTGTGTGCACTCGTAGATAATTCGAAGACATATGTAACTACATGTGTTTTACATCCCAGATTGAACCGGTAAATGTAAAAGAAGCGTTTTCTGATGAAAACTGGATGGTTGCTATGCAAGAAGAACTTAATCAATTTGTTCGAAATGATGTCTGGTATCTTGTTCCTAAACCTAAAGGTAAATATATATTGGAACAAAGTGGATTTTTAAAAATAAGTCTGACGAACTTGGTAATATTATTCGAAACAAGGCAAGACTGGTTGTTTAAGGGTACACTCAAATAGAAGGCATTGATTACGATGAAACCTTTACCCCAGTTGCTCGCCTTGAAACAATCAGACTTTTCATATCCATTGCATGCTTTAAAAAAGTTAAAATTTATCAAATGGATGTAAAGAGTGCCTTTTTGAATGACGATTTACATGAAGAAGTATATGTTGAACAACCTACAAGGTTTGAAGACCCTAAGCTTACTGATCATGTATACCATCTTAAAAAGGCTCTATATGGTCTAAAACAAGCTCTTAAGGCATGGTACGAAAAATTGACCAAGTTTTTACTAAGTCATAATTTTCAAATGAGGAGTGTCGATAAGACGCTCTTTGTTAAGAAACATAATGATGATATCTTAATGGTTCAAATCTATATTGATGATATTATTTATGGATCAACATGTACTAACATGACTGTTGAGTTTGCAGATTTAATGAAATCTAAATTTGAAATGAGCATGGTTGGGGAATTAAATTATTTCCTAGGGTTGCAAGTAAAACAATAATCTGATGGTATTTTTATTTCTCGAACCAAGTATACCTTGAACCTGATTAAAAGGTTCGAATTTGAGAATGGTAAGAATTTTGATACTCCTATGAGTACAACTTTGAAACTCTCAAAAGATTCTGCAGGTAAAAATGTGGATTCGAAATTATATCGGAGTATGATTGGTAGTTTACTGTATTTAACTGCTAGTAGACCTGATATCGCTCTAAGTGTTGGTATTTGTGCTAGATATCAGTCTGATCCTAAAGAATCGCACTTGATTGCTGTCAAGCGAATTATGAGATATGTCACAAGTACTGTTAATCTCGGTCTCTGGTATTCACTTGAGACTAGTATTCAATTAGCTGGGTAATCGGATGCTGACTGGGTTGGTAATCTTGATGATAAAAAATCAACCAGTGGTGGTTGCTTTTATATCGAAAATTATTTAGTTTCTTGGTTTAACAAGAAACAAAGATCTATATCACTTTCAACTGCTGAAGCTAAATATATCGCAGCTGGTAATGCATGTACGCAGCTTGTTTGGATGAAACGTATGCTAGGTGATTATGGAATTAAACAAGATTTTATGTTATTATATTGTGATAATTCCAATGCCATAAATATTTTAAAAAATCCAATTCAGCATTCTTGTACCAAGCACATTGACATTAGATTTCATTATATTCATGAATTAGTAGAAGAAAAGGTTATATCTTTGGAATATATCCCTACCGAGAATCAACGTGCTAACATTTTCACTAAACCGCTCGATAAAAGTAGGTTTAACAAATTGAAATTTGATCTTGGTATGTGCATTTTAAAATGATTATTTATGCCTATTTGTATCATATTATATATATTTCGTTTAGATTTCAAATTTTGTAAAATATGCTGAAAATTAGATTTTTGGTGGTACTCGACTAGTCGAGGATTTCCTCGACCTGTCGTGATACGACCGGTCGAAGAAAGCCACGACCAGTCGTAAATCGCGCTGTTTGACTTAAATTGGAAAAAATTTCATTTCTTCCTTATTTCAACTTCCTTCTTCAACAAGCCGACACCAGACCAGTTGAACCCACCTTCCAAATCTGTCGAGGTTAGTATTCCATTTGCTTATTTCTTGTGGATTTGTGCCAAGTTTGCTTCTCTCTCTTACTTGAAGTTGTCTATTTCTAGTTTTGTTGAGATTTGGAGTTTTTCTTCACCCAAATCTGATTTGAGAAAATTCATTTCTCAATCCATTGCAACACTTTGTTTCCTTCATATCTTTGTTGCATATGGCATGTAAAGATAGAAAGACAACATCTCGTGGTCCATCTTCTTCCAAATCTACTCCTATTACCAAGCGTCATCTTCGGTTCTACAAAGAAGATCCATCTTATCTATGGGACATTAGATTGAGGAATGTTATTGTAGAACGTCATGTTTCTGTAGATCATGTTGCACCGTATGATATCCTTCCTATTCTTCAAACTGTAGGTTGGGATAACTTATTGCATTGGGGTGGGCCAGTCCATGTTCGCTTGCATAAGTGAGTTTTCATTGGAAAATTTAACTTTTAAAATAGCCACAAGAGAATGACCATTTGACGTTGATCGTCATTTGATTTCAGCTTTTATGAAAATTCTTATGAATGATGAGGGCATTCCCATCCATATCTTATCCGAAAAACCCTCAGAAACTGAAAAACGTATGCTCACTGAAGCCTTATGCAATTTGGACGTACATTGGATGCATAAAGGGAATGCGTTCCCCTCAAAGTTTTTGTTACCCAAATACAGAGTTCTTCATAAAATCTTTGTGTCTAACTTGTAACCTCGATCGAGTAATAAATCTGAATTGACGTCCTTCATTGTTCGTGTTCTTCATTCTGTTGCCAGAGGTGTTCATGTTTGTTTACTATCCTTGATTTGTCACTCCATTATTCAGTTTCGACTCCATCCAGGTCACAGTGACATCCCTTTTGCATATTTGATGACTGTATTGGCTACACATATGTTAGTCGACATGCCTGTTGGAGAGGCCTCGATCCATCATCTGATATTTAACAATTCTAACCTTAATAAGATGAAGTTGGATTTGCTTCCTGGCCAAGGTGATGGTAATGGTGGTGCTGAAGCTGGAAATGAGGAGGATGCTGGTGATCTTCATCATGATGACATTAACATGGATGATATTTTTGAAGAACTTGAATCTGATTTTGCTAATAATCCAGATTATGAGCCTTCTGAGTTTGATATGCGTTTACGTGCATTGGAGGAGAAGGTTGAGAATATGCATGTTTTTAATGTCACAAAGTTCAAATATATGCGCAAATATCTTAGGCGTTTGAACAAGGGCATGCATCAACTTGATTCTTCCGTCCCTGCTCCTTCATCTAGCTCAGATTAGTTCTTTTTATTCTACTAGACTGTAATAACATTATTACTCTTCTGCTCTCTCTGTTTGTGAGATTGTTACTACTTTTGACTTATCTCTATTTATGGATTATTATTATTTTATTCTCTCTTTCATTTTAACTCCTCCGCCATTTGATTATTGCTTCCTTTGCCTTATTGTGACAAAAAGGGGAGAATGGATGTTTAATGGATGTTTATGGTATTGGATTTATGTGATGTATGTTACTCAGGGGGAGTATGTGCAGGTATGTGTAGAGGTGGACTATATGTTGAATTGATTATGAATGTGGGCCAGTTAATAATAACTGGTGCATGACTCTTTAACCATATATTTTGCTTTATGTAATATATCTTGAAAGTGTGTTTTCTCACTAATTTGACAAAGGGGGAGATTGTAAGTGTTATGGTTGAAAGCCCCTTTATGTTGTCAAATTTGTGGTGCCAAAAACACTGCTTGTACTTTGTGAAATTATATAAATGTAAATGTTCGAGACACAGTATGGATGAAGCATGTATGGATGAAGCGAGTCTCAATATATGGATGTTGACTACATTAGTGAAGCACAATGCTTAACTCAAGATATGTCAAGCCACGACATTGTCTCACAAGATCGACTTCGAAAGACAATATATGTTTACAAGTCAAGACTCGAGAATGTTCAACTAAATTTACAAGTTACAAGTCAAGATTCATGATTGCATAATTGAAGCTTTTAAGGAAAAGTTACATCAAGATTTCAAGCTTCACTTCTTTAAAGGTTACATATCTTAAGGGTTCAATGTCCTTACTTCACTATTAAGGTATGTTTGACCTTAGGTTGACCTTTAGAGTAGGTCATTTCGGATACGTAATGCAAATGTTTTATATTTAGGAATCTGGTCTGATCTAAGACTAGTCCTGGATCTTTCTTGACTAGTCCTAGCACTGCTTCGACCTGGCTAAGATTTTCCTGGACCAGTTGTAAGTTTGTTGTAAAAATTCAGAATTTTTTATTAAGCTTAGACCAGTCCCGGGGTCTGTTCGACCAGTCATATGAACAGTGTCGATTGTTCCTTCGACCAGTCGTGAACCTACGACTCAAAATACAGTGATGTATTTTGCTTGGCTTCAACTAGTTGTGATCAACCTAAGACCAGTCGAAGGTGTCTTTTAACCAGTCATAGCCTAACTACGACCAGTCATGAAACTGCCTTATCTTATCGCACTCAAATTTTCAAATATCCGTTGGTTCTAAGACCAGTCGTAGTAATCTCTGGACCAATCGAAGATGTGATTTGCTCACCTATAAATAGAGCACGAATCTCTGAATATTGAAGATATCTGAAGTAATTGTAATCTGGCCTTCTGAGAGATAAGTCTATGCTCCATTTAAGCTAAGTGTGCACATTTAATATTCTCTTTCTTTAGCTTTTTAAATTGATTTTGTTTCTTGTATTCCAATCTGATCTGAAAAGAGGAAGTGTTATTTTCCTTTTTCTAGAATCAAAATCAATTAAAGCTAGCCCATTTTGGTTTAATTTAAAATCTATTAGAACCTAGAACCATTATAAAGTGAGTATTGAACATTGAACCTTGACATTCAAACATCTACTCCGACTTGGTTCTTCCGGGCTGCTACAAAGGAGAAATCCAAGTATTTTACATTATTGAAATTTACATTCTATTTTTGGTTTCTTTTGAGATTAAGCCAGAAAAATCTCATTGTGTTTGGTTATTTGAGGAGAGCCAGAAAACTCAGAAAGTGTGGATTTTTGGATTGTGTAAGCCCAAGTTAAAAAGACACAATTGTGAAGGTTTTAGGTGAACCTGTGAAACCTATTTTGATAGTGAACGCTAATATCCCCTGTGTGAGGATATTAGGAGTGGAGTAGCATTCTGTGTAGCTGTTGTTTAACAGTTGGTGAACACACAGGCGAACCACTATAACTCCTTGTGTATTGTAGTTTGAATGTTTTCTTAATTTCCTATCTTTTTTCATTCAAATTGTGGAATGTATGTGTGGATATGAATGGTGTAATATTTACATTTCAAGCACAGTGGGGAATGTTGTAATAATTTAAATTTAAATTCTTTCAAATTTTCAATTCTTTGCTATTTATTTATTCCTCTTTAGTTTGAGTTTTTGATACAAAGAACGTTCTAGAAATAAGGTTGTCCAGCCATAAACCCTTGGTTTTTATGGTGTAAGGTTGTCCTTAGAACTACATTTGTTTTAATCTCTCAATACTTTATTGAGGATGCTTTTCATTTTAAGCATTGTAAATTGATTTATTTTATTTGGTTATCATTTTAATTTATTCCGCTGTTATAGTCTAAATTTGGCATAGTCCTATTCACCCCCCCCCCCCCCTCTAGGACATATAGCTTGGCCATTTCAGTTCGATGCCATCGACAGATCCTCAATGGGTGGTTAATGTCATCGAAGATCCCATCGAGTGCGCGCATAGAATTGTGTAAGTGTGAGATTTGTTTCTTATTCCAGTTGTGATAGTTTATGTATCTGGTATAATCGGAATTTAGGAGTGAGAGAGGTGTTCTATGGCTTTCTAATTCGTTCCTAAGGGTTCAAGGGCATAGTTAAGGCTTGTGAAGTAGATTTGAGGCTTGTTCAAATCGGTAAAATCCTATCTCTTGTAATTTCTATTTTCATAGTGCATTACTCGTCCCTTTGTGTCGTGGTTTTTTTCCCAAAAGGGTTTTTCCACGTAAGATTCGGATTGTTCTTATTTGAACTTGGTTATGCGATTACAAGTACTTTATTTGATTCGTCTCTTGGTGTTTCCATGGTTTCCTACATTGTGATCTTCTCTTACATTCTGCATGAGCCTTGCCCTTTTGTTTTCAACATTGTGATCTTCTCTTACATTTTATGTGAGCCTTGCCCTTTTGTTGATCCAAGTCTTAAAATTTAATTTCTTTTTCTTTAAGTAGCCACAACACCCATGTTTGAAATGGCCTAGTTTGTCATTGAAGAGTTTTTCTATTTTTCTTTATTTTTAAGAGAAAAAAAAAGGTATAGAATCGATCTCAACCTTTGATTATCAAATCCTTGGGAGTTTGGACTTTAAACTTTAGCCCTTTAGTCAATATTTTGGCATCTATGCTTACTAATCTTTTATAGTAATTTGTTTCTTTGAGTTTTTTGGATCAATTGTTCATTTCTGACCAAGCAATCTTGGATTGTTGGTACTTCTTAATTTCTTTTTTTTATTCATACATATTGTTTGGCAGTTCATTAAGGGTTGTTTTGTGGAATACATCTGTTTAGTTGGTTGATCTTGACGGTATGATCATATTGGACTTGATCTTTGGGTCCCTTGCTGAGTTTCACCATCCACTTTGTTCTCTTATTCGTGCTTAAATGCTTGAACTGATTATACTTCAATTTTTTTGTTACACTTTGATATTGGTATTGATATTCTTGAATATAGATCCATTTCATCTACAATATTACATTTTAGACCCTTTGTTCTTGTAATTTTGCATCGATGGATATGTCTTCTTCCAAAATTATATTTGGGATATCTAAACAAGCCTCTGAGATGCATTATTCTAAAAATCCAAGTCTCTAAATAACACATACTCAATTGACCGATTTTTTTTTTTCCTACAATGGTTATGAGTAATGAAAATGTTTTTTAAAGGCAAGCAAAAACTTGGATATATTGATGGAACTTTAGTTAAATCTTCTAAGGAAGATCCTAATATCAAGATTGGCAAGCCAACAATTTACTTATCATGTCATAGTTGTTGATTCTATGAGTCAAGATATTAGAGGAGCTTATACTACTTTCCTCTTTACTAAAGAAGTATGGGACACAGTACATCAATTATAATCAGATAAGAATATCATAACCCGGATCTACCAGCTACATTAGGAGATAACTTCTCTTTACCAAGGAGAGAAATTGATTGCAAAATATTACACAAACCTTCATAGTCTTTGGCAAGAATTGGAGCATTATAAGGATATAAAATTCTTTTGTTTGAAAGATATTGAAGAATAAAAAAGATAATGGAAATAGTAAGAATATTTGAGTTATTAGCAAGATTGAATCATGATTTTAAACCCATTCATACTCAAATTCACCTTATCTAACCTCAAAGCATGTTCGACCTTCTCCTCAAAGACAAGCTACGAAAGAGTGATGAAAACAATAGTTACTATCATAAAATCAACACTTTTCTCCAAAGGGCTTTTAGGTTGAGATAAAAAATTTACCCGTAACACGAGGGGACATGGTATTGGTCATCGTAAAGGAGAAAAATTCCCTTTCTCTCATTGGTGGAAGAATCATTATGTTGATACTTGTTGGAAGGTTCATGATAAGCTACTTATAATGACCAAATATAGGGTTTATTATACATCTATCGAAACAAGGGAACCTTTCATTGCTAATCATACAAATGATCACAATCCTTATGATGATATGGTTCAAATCCCTTGGATTGAATATGACTCCATGCTCAATGGGATGGCTAGTCTCTGGGATAACTTTGCATCTTATGCCCTTCACATTGTTTCTACTAGCAGTCCTAGGGTGACTGACTCAGGTGACACTAATCACATGCTCCATAAGATGGTTCTTCTCTAGGGTAATTTTGCATATGAGTCCTCTAACCTTGTGTATATTGGTACCACATCTTTTGCCCATTATGTTACTTCTATTGGTAGTTCTTGACTAGTTGACTAAGGTACTAACAATCACATGTCTGGTGCGCCCAACCTCTTTGCACCCATCACCTACTTTACACTTAGCAATGTGAAGGTAGCGGATGGCACCTTCACTGCCATTATAGAGAAAGGTGTTATTCCCTTATCTTGACAAATCCTCTTGTCCTATGTCTTTCTTGTTCCAAAGCTTATTACAAACTTGTTATCTAGTAGTTCTCTTAATAAAACATCGTAATGTCCTGTAAAATTTTTCCATACCATTGTATTTTTTAGGACCTATAAACTAAGAATGTGATGATGATCGGTGTGAAAAGCAAGGGCTATATCTCTTTTACTCTCATATAGGCTCTCAGGTTATTGGCTTTCTCATAATGAATAAACAACAACTCCATAGGTAGCATTGTCTCTTCGGCCACCCTTTAATTCAAGTTTTAAATATGTTTTTACCACTTCTATTAGTTGTAGTGCATATGTGATACCTATGAACTCTCAAAGCATTATATGAATACTTCTTTTAATAGTAAGAATGAATGTCATGTTATAGACGGATGTCTTAAATCTGTCTATTGGTCTATCGATGACATCGACAGGGTTTCGATGACATCAAAGCCAGTTGTCGATGACATCGAAGGTTGCTCGATGCCATTGATAATTGTCAGAATTTTTCACCCTGGTTGCTGGACAGTTTTGGTCCGTTTTCAATGACACCAATGGACCTTCGATGACATCGAAGATTTTACGTAGATTTTCTGCAAAAACGCAGATTTTGTGATTTTTGTTTCCTATTCCGATTCTACTTCTTTCTAAACTTATATAAAGGGGTGTATGCGGGAGAGATTCTAAGGCTTTCTAAATGAGTTCCAAGGGTTCCTAAAAGGATATTAGGGTTTCTAAAGGGTGTAGCAAGGGTGAGATTCGAGGTTGTTCGAATTGGGTAAGTCCTCTCTCTTTGTAATTTCAAATTTCATAGTGGAGATCTGTCGCTTTGTACCGTGGTTTTTTCCCGCAAGGGTTTTCCATGTTAAATCTTTGTGTTCTCTTTTGTGTGCTTGGTATCATTGGATTGTTATCCTATATCTAGATCTGTGTGATTCCACAGGCCAAAATCCCAACAAGTGGTATCAAAGCAATCGTTGTGGCACAGATTTGAATATGAAGGATTAGTAATAATGGGAAGCACTAGGTATGAGATTGAGAAGTACTCAGGGAAAAATAATTTTGAGTTATGGAAGATCAAGATGATGAGTTCCTTAATCAAGCAAATCGAAGACGGTACTCTTGAGGAGCGAAAGTCTACTATAATTGATGATGAATGGAATACTCTAGATAAGAAGGCATTATCATCGATCCGTTTATGTCTCACGGATGAGGTTCTCTACAACGTCATGAGGGAGAAAACTGTGGCTAAGTTATGGGCGAAGTTAGAGGATGTATATGCGAAAAAATCCTCAGAAAATTGCCTACACTTAAAGCGGCAGTGGTATAACTTCAATATGACAGAGGGTGGAGATCTGGAGGCTCACATTAGCAACTTTAATAAATTAGTTTACAAATTGTTGGATATGGAGGAAGTGATGAAAGATGAAGAACAAGCATGTATGTTGCCGAATTCTCTTCCGGTGTCATATGAGTCATTCAAGGACACTATATGCAGTACGAATAAAACCCTTAGTGTTGACACCATTATCTCAGCCCTTCAAGAGAAGGCTATGAGAAAGCTAAACGGCGATATGGGGACATCTTCTGAAGCACTGTTTATGAGGGACGAAAATTCTGAGCAAGGTACAGGTTCTTCAGGTTTTAGATCCAAATCCAAGGGCAAGGGTAAAAGAAATGTAAAGTGCTGAAATTGTAGGAAGGAAGGACATGTGAAGAAAGAATGTGAAAATCCTAAATCGAAGAGAGAAGATTCTGAGGCTTCGTACAGGGAGGCCAATGCTGCTACGTCAGATGGATCGAGTGGATGTGATGGTAATATTTTGTCTGTGTCTACTATCAAGCGGCCATACGATGATCGTAAGGACGAGTGGATGCTAGACACAGGGGCATCTTTTCACATGACTCCTCATCGGAGTTGGATCACTAGCTACAGGGAGTGCAATGGTGGACAGATGTTTATGGGCAATGGCTTTGCCTGTAATGTGTGGTTGTTGGTACGGTGCGCATCAGGATGTTTGATGGGGTGGAGCGTACTTTGACTGATGTTGGGCACATTCCTGATTTGAAGCAAAATCTGATTTCTCTTGGTGTACTTAATGTAAAAGGATGCAAGTACACAGGTATTGATAGTGCTCTTAAGGTATCTAAGGGGACATGGGTAATCATGAAAGCGCAACGACTCGGTACTTTGTACAGGTTGATCAGGAGCACTTTAAAAGGTGGAGCTACATTGGATGCAGCGGATTCCACCTCTGCACGTGTGTGGTATATTGGACATGGCCACATGAACGGGCATGGTAAGAAGGCTAAGACGCGCGGACAGGGATACAAAGCAGGTGGAGCAACCACCTATGAGTAGAATCCCACAACATGATCGCAGGATATCGACGAGGTACATGGACGACTCCAATATTGTAGGAGATTCATCTTCTATTCAGATGGCTCTAGGTGAGCCTGGTGCTTAGAAGTGAAAGGTGATTATGGGCGATGTGATGGATTCGTTATACTAGACCGACATATGGGAGAGGGTGGAGCTTCTAGTGGACCAGAGAGCAGTTGGATGCAGGTGAATCTCCAAGAGGATATAGCATAGATACAGGGCAAGGTTAGTAACGAAGGGTTATGCTTAGAGAGAAGGGATCGACTTCTCAAAGATATTCACACCGACGATATAGCGGGTGTCTATTAGATCCGTGATTGGCGCTGGTTGGCTAATGTGATCTTAAGCTGAAAGGATGGATGTGGAGTCTGTACTTCTGCAAGAGAAAGTAAAGAGAAGATCTACATGAAGCAACCATATCAGTTTGAAGTTAAAGGGGCTGAGAAAAGACTTTGTAGGAGGTCATGGTTCGACCTGTCGCCTAGGCAGTGGTTTGATTCCTTCATGATGAGTCAAGAATTGATGACATGTAGATCGCTAATTATGACATGTTTGAAATCAATGTACTGAAGACTTGGTTAAGTGAGACATTCAGGATGAAGGATCGGGGGGCTGTAAAGATGGTTCTCGGTATTGAGACTGAAGGAGTAGGCTTTGGTAACCACAAGAAGAATACCTTGTGTGTAGGTATTGATCAAGGATGTGATTGGCCAGGTAAATCCAGAGAGCGTTCCCTACGCATCTCTCCTCAAATTTTTCTCATGACATGTCCCAAAACAGATAAGGAAAAGCAGGATATCTCATGAGCCTTATTCGAATTTGGTTGGCAGTGTATGCCATGGTCTGGATTAGACCGGTTATTTCACAGGCTATCAGTGTTGTGAGCAAGTACCCCGAAAACCAATATTAGGTAGCAGTGAGATGGTAAGAAGACTACATCTTTCCTTTTGAGAAGACAGGAGCAAAAGTGGTTGAGCATGTGGATTTTGATCCGCAGACATGCTCACTTAGATCGTTCCTTCAGAGAAGTTTAAGTTTTGTGCAACTTCTCTAGGCTTGGCGACGGCGTAAAAGAAGGACGGAGTGTGCACGAGAAGCTATGATGTGATGCAGAGATAAGAGAAGACATCAAGAAGCTACACAGATGAAGATTGAAGACATGGTGGAGATTGTTATAGACGGATGTCTTAAATCTGTCTGTTGGTTTGTCGATGACATCGACAGGGTTTCGATGACATCGAAGCCAGTCGTCAATGACATCGAAGGTTGCTCGATGCCTCGATAATTGTCAGAATTTTTCACCCTTGGTCGCTGGACAATTTTAGTCCATTTTCGATGACATCGATGGACCTTCGATGACATCGAAGATTTTATGTAGATTTTCTACAGAAACACAGATTTTGTAATTTTTGTTTCCTATTCCGATTCTACTTCTTTCTAAACTTATATAAAGGAGTGTATGCGGGATTGGGAGGGATTCTAAGGCTTTTTAAAGGAGTTCTAAGGGTTCCTAAAAGGATTTTAGGGTTTCTAAAGGGTGTAGCAAGGGTGAGATTCAAGGTTGTTTGAATTGGGTAAGTCCTCTCTCTTTGTAATTTCGATTTTCATAGTGGAGATTTGTCGCTTTATGCCATGGTTTTTTTCCATAAGGGTTTTCCACGTTAAATCTTTGTGTTCTCTTATGTGTGCTTGGTGTCATTGGATTGCTATCATAGATCTAGATCTGTGTGATTCCGCAGGCCAAAATCCCAACATGTCATACTAGTCTTTTTCATTTATTCATTCAATTGTATGGAAAACTCCAATGTTAGATTATTTTGGATTTTGTTACTTCATATCTTTTATTGATGATGCATCTTAGGTGAATTGGATATTTCTCATGAAACATAAAAATGAAATAATTCATCATTTTCAAATGTCAGGTGAATTGGATATTTCCATTAAAACAAAAATGAAACAATTCATCATTTTTAACTTTTCATAGATGGGTACTTAATCAATTTCAGACTGGTAGCTAAATTTTATACAATAATAATAGAGGAGAATATATGTTTGTAGAGTTTCTCACCTACCTATAAAATTATGGAATTAAGTTGTAGATTACATGTTCTCATACTCAATAAAATGGTTGTAAAAGGAAAAAAATTGTCACGTACTTGAAGTAGCTAGTGCTCTTCTAATAGAGATGAGTGTTCCAAAATTCTATTGGTTAAAATCTATTCTTAAAGTACAAGAAATGATTAAAAAAGAGAAAAAGTAAAGGCAAGAATCTAGAGCAACGTGGCTTAAAGAGTGAGACAAGAACACAAAATTCTTCCACTATATTGCTTATGCCTAGACATGGACTAAGATTCATAGCATATCGGTGGATGGGCTTAGAGTTGAGGACAAATCATAGGTGTGCAACGCTATAGCTCAATTCTACAAGAACCTCCTCACAGAGGTGGGTGTAGCCATAGTTTGACAATCCATCTTTTAATCAACTCTCCAAAGCAAGGAAACACCAATTTTTGAGGAGGTCAAAGTGATAGTGAAAGTTTTGACCAGGGACAAGGCACAGGGCTGGATGGGTTTCCCATGGCATTGGTATTCTTTTATAATTTTTAGAGTCGATGAAGGGACATTTAGTAATCTTTATCATCAAGTTCTTTGAAAGGGGGAACTTATTGTCAAAGTTGGTTGTATTTCACAGCAATTATTCTATGAAAATAGAAGTTGTTGAATGTCTTGGTGACTTTAGGCCTATTAGCCTTATTTAGCCTTATTAAGGGGTTTATGATTTTAGCTAAAATCATTGCATCCAAAATTTTAGGGGTTCTAGCAAGTGTAGTAAAAGATTATGTAAAAGCTAAAGAAATTCAAAATTGTTGAATCCCAATTCTTTCATGTCCTCCAATTTCATTTCTCTATCATCTTATATAGATTTACATTCTCTTAATTTAAGAGATACACAATCAATCAAATAAATTTAAATTTGAAAATGATATACACTAAATTATACAAGGACATTAAATCCTTAATTAAGGGAGTGAATTAATCTTAAATTGAATTATACAACTGGGTGAATCCAATTTGAATTGAGAGGGAGATTGATTAATATAAGTATAACTATTATATTGTATCTAAAGTCGAATGAGCTTTTATAACTGGAACACAAATCTTAGATAGTGTGCTTACCGCTCATAAATGCATCTACTTGCATCACAGAGAAGGAAAGAAAGGAGTTGTGTGCAAGCTGGACTTGAGGAAGTATATATGATTATGTAGAATGGAATTTTATCGAATATATGTTGAGATGATTGGGTTGTGGGTAGAAGTGGAAGAAATGTATTCAAAAGTATCTTCAGTCAACTAAGGTTTTCTTGTTAATTAATGGGCTCTCCCATAGGTTTCTTCAAATCTTCGAGAGGGCTTCAGCAGGGGGATATGCTCTCTCCCTTCTTGTTTGTAGTAGTAGCAAAGGCTCTTAGTAAGATGTTGGATATAGGTTTATTAGTGGGTCTCATTATTAGGTTTAATGTGGAGAATGTAGAATTTCATATTTCTCACCTCTAGTTTACCTACAATATCATCATCTTATATGATGTTGATGTGGATAAGGTGGATAATTTGAGGAAAATTATTAGATGCTTTAAAGTGATTTTAGGATTGAAGATTAACATTCTAAAGAGCGATATGTTGGGGTTCCATATTTTCGAGGTGGTGGCAAGATTGGTGAAGGTGTTCGGTTCTCAAGCTAGAATTTTTTTACCTCGTGTCTTGGTTTTTCTCTATACATAAGTAAACCTACAAAGATTCTCTAGGATAAAGTAATAAAAAAAAAAGTAGAAAGAAAACTGTCAAATCAGAGGAGTTGGCTTCTTTCATTTTGGTAAGTTAACGTTAATTAAAGCAGTTATACCAAACTTAATACTTTACTTTCTCTTTTTATGTGTTAGAAGGTAATTTTGGATAGGTTGGAGGGGTTAAGAATAAATTTTTATGACAATGTGTAAAGGAGAAAAAGAAGTTTCACTCTTCAAGATGGAAAGATGTGTGTCTGTCTTATAGGGAAGGGAGTGCGGGTATTAGGAAGCTGGGATTAATGAATTTTGTGTTACTTGGCAAGTAGTTGTGGCAATTTGTCATGAAAAAAGATAGCTTATGGAGAAAAGCGATAGCCAAAAAGAATGATATTGAGGAAAGGGGATGGTGTACAAAAGGCTCTTTATCATATAAGGCCTCAGCGTTGTGAAAGTCGCTTGCAAGGTTAGTGACTAAGTTTAAGGAATCGGGTTCTTTTTGGGGATGGAAAGAGGACTAACCTTTTTAAGGATAATGTTGGGAGTGGAGAGATGACATTTAAAGAAGAGTTTCGAAGGTTAGTTATGTTATTTTCCAAAGCAAAAATTTCCATAGTTTGGTGTTTCTCTATATTTAGTGACTTAGTGATTTGAACCCTTCCATGTTGGAGGAATTTGTCAGTAAGAAAGTGGCTGACTTCATTCCGACTCTTGGATCGACTTCAATGTTATCATCTTCTCATTAAAAAGAGAGATTAATTACCCAACGTCTATTAGAACTGGGAGAGAATCTATCAAAAGTTCATTGGATTTAGGAGAGCATTTAGTTGTTCTCTTTGCATTACTCTCTCCCTCCATCATTCAAGCAACTAATGCTCTTGTGAAAAATTGCGTTGACATGGTCTCCTTCTGCTGAGTAAGCTCTGCTTCCCAGCCCTTGCTTAGCTCATTTGGAAGGAGAGGAAGAATTGTCAATTTAATGCTATTTCCCTCCCTAAAGGGATTATGCTTAGACATATTCTTAAGGAGGTAAGGTCTCGTACCATTTTTGTTACGGAGCCTTCCATTGGTATGATCTTCCGGGCAATATTTGTTCAACCTAGAGCGTGTCTGTTGCTATTTTCCATCACCACAAATTGGCTACCTCAAGTAGGACTAATTTACAGATGACCCTGGCCTTCGTTGATCCATTGTCTGCACTGAGATTAATCCCACTAATGTTCGGCTTCTTTGTTTCACCTCAGCCTTTAGAATCATTTTGGGTGTTATCTCTTCGGGGTCGTAGGGATAAGAACTTACATGTCTTGTTATATGAGTTACTTATACTATCTTTTACCATGGTTTCAGGTATTATGATTGAAGTGCATAATGAAGACTCAAGCGGTTATTAAGAATCCTATAGACTCTTCTTGGAGTATGTATCTTTATGCCCGTACTTTGCATTCGCGGACTGCTTCCTTTATGGAAAGGTGGAAGTTGTTAGGAGGCACAAGCGAGCTTTAATTTATAGACTCCTTACCACCCTTACTAACAATCTCCATTAGATTATTGCTCCTTTTGAGTTGGCCTTATTAATCCCTTTCACCTTGCATGACTAGTCCCCTAGTTTTGATGGGCTAACTTTGCTTCTTTTCACTCTCTAGCCCGGGGTGTGGGTTCTCTTTGGGCCGAGGTGAGGGTGTTTTCTCCTTTCCTTGGCTTAGGATGTAGGCTTCTTTTCTTCTTTTTTTCTCTCTTTTCTCTCCCTGACCCTGGGTGTGGACCCCATTGTTTTTTTTAGACTACATACACTTTGGGAAGAAATAAGTGTTTTTGCTTACTTTCCTCCCAAAAAATAGAGAGATCATATGTTGTGAAATAAGGAGAAATCAGTCGATTTTTTAATTCTTTCATTCTATGAATTGATGCATGAGTCTTTTTTAGGAGTATAGAGGGTACATTTCTTATGTTTGGCATTACAACGTTGCTCCTAAGGTATCGTCATTTAATTAGTTGGAAGGAAGAAACAAAGTGTTTATAATTAACAATCTTGAAAAGAGGAACATCATGATTCCAATATTTGTGTATTGTGCATGCATAATGCGAAGTTTGTTTATTGCCATTTTATTCATTGCCCCTTTGCTAAAGAGGTGAGGGAGAGGTTCTTTGATACTTTCAAAGTGACATAGATAATGTCGAGATCCATTGAAGACCTTCTTGCATGGCACGGGGGTAGGTAGGGAAAAAATAGAGAGTGATCTATAGGCCAACTCTTTTAACAAGTATTTGGGCTCTATGGGGGAATAGGAATAATCGATATTTCCAAAATCTAAGTGGGTTGGTGTCGAATGTTTTTAGAATGGCTAAGTTGGAGGAAATGGCATAGGCATCATGTTTAGAGTCCTTTGTTGAACGTAATCTCTCCCCTTTTTGGGATTCATTGTTGTAATTTGCTTTGGATCTCCTTTAGTTTTTCCTAATAAAATATTGTTATCTTTAAAAAAAATTAATTAATCGTCCACCGACTAGAGTTTTGGATAGAAGCGTCCATTGATATATTTGACACCAAACATCATGTTTCGAATATCCCTCTTAGGTATTGGGTGCATCTCTTTTGTCCACAATTTTAATCCAAAAAAGGAGTAAACTCTCTTAAAATCCAGCAAATGCATGTTTATGGGATATGCTCACTGTAAAAAGAATGCTCCAAATATGTATGGTATTCTGCATGAATATGAACAAGGTGAACTCCAACAGATACAATGCAGGAGAAGCATGAAGCGAAGCAGCAACAGATACAGTGTGGGAGTGGGGAAGCTTTTATTTTAAAATGTAAATGAGCACAAATGTAGGAAACAAGAGAGTAAGCTAGAGTCCAAAGTGTGATTTGAAGCAAGAACAACACCTAGTTAGGAGAATCCTACAACAAAGCATCCAACCACCCCCTTTTTTTCAACACATGCACTCACACATACTGTCCTCACATGGGCACTGGAAACCATGATTTCAATGTTGAAATGCAGTGTGTCTACCACCTAGTCATGCATTGAGACCCAAGCATCGAACCACCCTCTTGAGAACATTCCCTTGAAAAGTCATGAAGAATTCCTTACAGAAAGGTAAGGCCAAAAATATTGTTCCCTCTTTTTTAACAAAATTTCCTTTAGTATGTTGCTCAATGATGTAACTTTTGTTGAGATGTGGAGCCACATCTGGACAGGACCGCTCGACTAGTCGAATGCCCTGCTTGACTGGTCTAGTGGCCCACTCGACTAGTCGAGGGCTAGCTCAACTCAAAGTCTAGCGAGCATTAGTTTTTTGGTTCCGAGGTGCTCGACCGGTCGAGGCCCATGCTCGACTAGTCGAGGGTCCGCATGACCAGTCGAGCAGCCTGCTCAACTAATCGAGATTACATAGATTCGTTTGTGAATTTGATACGGACTGCGAATTTTTGAGACGGATTTCACAGAGGTGCGAAAGGGAAGTTGCCTAAACTATTAATAGGGGTCCTTAGGGCTTTTCTAGGGTAATGGGAGTTATTCTAAAGTGTGGGCAAAAGGTTTTCTCTATACATCTAAGGGAAAAGGTTAGTATATTGCTTGTAATCTCGTTTTTTTCATAGTGGAAGTTTGCACCCGTGGTTTTTTTACCCTTGTTTGGGGTTTTTCCACATATATCTTGTCTTGTGGTTTGTCTAGTATGCTTTGATTCTACTTCTAGATTATATTTCTTTCTGTTTATCGTTTATGGGTGAGACCGGAGATTGGATCTTGGTTCAATGCATTGTTGGTGTGCTGCACAACAACTGGTATCAAAGCTATTGGTTTAGTTCTATTAGGACTGATGACAGAAGAAGGGAAGACTAGAATTGAGAAGTTTGATGTTTCAAACTTTACCTTCTAGAAGATGCAGATGGAGGATTATCTATATCAGAAGGACCTCTATATTCCTCTAGGAGGAAAAGAGAAGAAACCAGAAGAGATGACAGATGATGAATAGTTTTTATTGGATCAGAAGGCTTTAGGAATGATCCGACCCTCCTTGTCTAAGAGCGTCGCCTTCAATATATCCAAGGTGAAAACTACAATAGAATTAATGGAAGCCCTAGCTACGATGTATGAAAAACCCTCAGCGTCCAACAAGGTTCAGCTTATGAAACAGCTATTCAACATGAAGATGTCAGGTGGTGGGAGTGTGGCTGAACATATAAACGAGTTCAATACAGTCACGAGTTAGTTGGAATCCGTTGGCATTATTTTTTAGGACGAGGACAGGGTGTTATTGATCTTGTCCAGTTTGTCAGACAGTTGGGATGGTTTGGTGATTGCTGTGAGCAATTCTCCAAGGTCGACAAAGCTGAAATTTGATGATGTGGCCGGTATAATTCTCAACGAAGAATCTAGAAGAAAGGCATCAGGAGTTTTAGGGAATTCAGGGAATGCTCGAAACGTTGCAGGAAGAGGAAGATTGCTGAACAAAAGAGGAAATAAACACGGACATTCTAAGTCGAGGAAGAAGTCCAAGGGACCGAAAGACAAAGACGGGTATTGGCATTGTGGCAAGAAGGGGCACATGAAACGTAATTACAAGGCGCTTAAGAAACAAGAAGGAAGCTCTCAAGGTGGGAAGGATTTAGTGAATCTATCAGAGGGGAGTGACATAGAGGTGTTAATCTTGTCTATTGATGCGAGGAATGAGTCTTGGATTATAGACTCAGGTGCTTCGTTTTATGCCACTTCATGTAAGAAAGTTCTGTGATTATGTATCAAGTGACTTTAGGAGAGTCTACGTGGGTGATGATGAGTTGTACAGTATTGTTGGAAAGGGAGACATTCATATAAATGAGAAAGATGAAACGGTTTTAAAATTGAAGGATATCAGACATGTACTGAGTTTGAAATGGAACTTGATCTCAGTGGGGCAGTTGGCCGATACCGGATATGTGATGACCTTCACTAGTGATTCCTGGAAGATCACAAAAGGTGCCTTGGTAATATCTCGAGGCAAAAATGAAGGTACTTTAAACGTGACTTCAGGATTGTATAGTTCACTCACAGTCACATCAACTGGAGTGAATGGGCAGTTATGGCATCAGAAGTTGGGACATATGAGTGAGAAGGGGATAAAGGTGCTATTGTCAAAAGGAAAGCTACCAGGGCTAAAGTCTATTGACTTGGAATTCTACGAGGATTACGTGTATGCAAGAAGAAGAGGGTAAGTTTTAAGAAGATAAGACGCGCTCCAAAGACACATCTGTTAGAACTTGTACACACTGATATGTGGGGACCAGCACAGGTATTATCTCTTGGTGGTTCACGTTATTTTAGTTCCTTTATTGATAATGCTAGTAGAAAACTATGAGTTTATTTCTTAAAGCATAAATTTTATGTATTTGATGTATTTGAGAAGTGGAAAGTAATGGTAGAAAATGAAACAAGTAAAGCAATAAAATGTCTTAGATCTAATAATGAGGGAGAGTACTGTGATAAGAAATTTGACGAGTATTGTGCAGCAAATGGAATCAAACATCAAAAAATGATTCCAAGGACACTACAGCAGAACGGTGTGGCTGAGCACATTAACAGGACCATCCTTAAGCACGCTAGAAGCATGAGGTTACATGCAGGGTTGCCCAAGACGTTTTGGGTAGATGCTGTGAATACTGCCACATATCTCATCAATAGAAATCCCTCAGCACTATTGGATGGTGGGCTACTAGAAGAAACATGGACTAGGAAAGAAGTGAACATTGCACATTTCAGAGTGTTTGGTTGCACTTCATATGTTCACATTGATGCAGAGCACAGAAACAAGCTAGATGCGAAGTCCAGGAGGTGCACATTTATAAGTTACGGGTAGCATAATTTTGGCTACAGGTTTTAGGATACAGAAAATAGGAAAATCGTCAGAAGTAGAGATGTAGTCTTCAATGAAAAAGTGATGCATAAGGACAGTATGTAGGAAAATAAGGTCGAGGAGAAAGAATTTGTAAAGTTGGAAGAATTACCGGACACGAGTGTTATAGCGCCGCAAGATGATCATGCACAAGAGTATTATGAGGCAGAACCACAGACACCGGATGTGAGGAGGTCTACTCGGGAGAGGAGACACACGGTCTGATACTCACCCCCCTTACATTATCTACTGCTGACAGATAATGGTGAACCAGAGTATTTTGAAGAGGTATTATAGTCAAATACACGAGTTAAGTGGGAGTAAGTCATGGATGATGAGATGGAGTCTCTTGAGTCTAATTGTACATGGGAGCTAGTCACTCTACCTAAGGGTAAGAAAGCTCTTCATAACAAGTGGGTTTACAAACTGAAGGAGGAGTGTGATGGTTCGAAACAGTACAAGTCTAGATTGGTTGTGAAAGGGTTCCAACAAAAGGCAGGTATCGACTTCACCGAAATATTTTCACCGGTGGTAAAAATGCCTTTCTTCATGGGAACCTTAAAGAAGAGATATATATGCATCAGCCAATAGGATACGTGGCATCAAGAAAGAAGAACAAGATGTGTAGACTGAAGAAGAGTCTATATGGCTTGAAGCAAGCCCTGGGGCAGTAGTACAAGAAGTTCGACAGTTTCATGTCGGGAAACGGTTACAAGAGATGTCATGCAGACCACTGTTGCTATTTGAAGAAGTTTAATACGTCATACATCATCCTTCTTCTGTACATTGATGATATGTTTGTGGCCGGATCAAGCATGAAGGACATATCAGATCTCAAAAGACAACTGTGTAGAGAATTTGCCATGAAGGATTTAGGAGCTGCAAAACAAATTCTAGGCATGAGGATGAAGCGTGACAGGGAAAACAAGAAACTGGTTTTGTCACAGGTAGAGTACATAACCAAGGTACTTGATCGATTCAATATGGGAAGTGTTAAGCCAGCTAGTACTCCATTAGCCAGCCACTTCAAGCTTTCTAAGGAGCAAAGTGCAAAGAAGCAAGAGGAACGGGACTACATGGCTAAAGTCCCATACGCGTCAGCTATTAGGAGTCTCATGTATGCTATAGTGAGCACGAGGCCAAACATTGCTGAAGCAGTGGGAGTTGTTAGCATATTCATGAACAACCCCGGGAAGGAATATTGGGAAGTTGTGAAGTGGATCCTCGGATACCTAGTAAGTATTGTGGATATAGTGTTCTGCTATGGTGGATCAAAAATCAAGCTACAAGGCTACATAGATTCAGATTTGGCAGGAGATATCGACAGCAGAAGAAACACTACAGGTTATGTCTTTACTCTGGGTAGTGCTGCAGTCAGTTGGGTCTCTCAGTTACAGAAGATAATATCTATCAGTACAAAGGAAGCAGAATATGTTGTAGTTATAGAAGCGTGCAAGGAGATAGTGTGGATACAAGGTTTTATGGAAGAGTTGGGTAAGAAGCAAGTAGATTGCAAGCTGTACAGTGACAGTCAGAGTGCAATACACTTGGCTAAGAATTCAGTCTTTCATTTAAGGACCAAGCATATTAACATTAGATATCACTTCATACGTTCGTTACTGGAAGATAGATCGATTACTTTGGAGAAGATTCATACAAGTGAGAATCCTGCGGATATGCTGAGTAAAGCGGTCACACGGGAGAAGCTGAAGCTCTGTTGAGCTTTGATTGGTCTTCAGGCTTGAAGACAGGGAGGAGGTGTACTCCCGATGTAGAAGACAAAGGTTTATGGTGATGTGTCTCTAAGTGGGAGATTGTTGAGATGTGGAGCCACATCTGGACAAGGCCGCTCAACCAGTCGAGTGCCCTGCTCGACTGGTCGAGTGACCCACTCAACCAGTCGAGGGCTGGCTCGACTCAAAGTCCAGCGTGCATCAGTTTTTTGGCTCCGAGGTGCTTGACCGGTAGAGGCCCGTGCTCAACCAATCGAGCAGCCTGCTCGACCAGTCGAGATTTCATAGATTCGTTTGCGAATTTGATACGGATTGCGGATTTTTGAGATGGATTTCGCAGAGGTGCGAAAGGGAAGTTGCCTAAACTATAAGTAGGAGTCCCTAGGATTTTTTTAGGGTAATGGGAGTTATTCTAAAGTGTGGGCAAAGGGTTTTCTCTATATATCCAAGGGAAAAGGTTAGTATATTGCTTGTAATCTCATTTTCTTCATAGTGGAAGTTTACACACATAGTTTTTTTACCCTTGTTTGGGGTTTTTCCATTGATATCTTGTTTTGTGGTTTGTCTGGTATGCTTTGATTCTACTTCTAGATTATATTTCTTTCTGTTTATCGTTTGTGGGTGAGACCAGAGATTGGATCTCGGTTCATTGCGTTGTTGGCGTGCTACACAACAACTTTCTCTTGGGGAATGTGGATGGTAACACTAGAATTTATTAATCAAAATTACATCCAGGTAAGGGAGAGGGAATGTGGAACCTTACCCTAAAGAAACTAAATTCTAACATCAAACGAGCCCCCTATCATCCAAGAATAATTTCATTTCTTGCTGAAGAGGAAGCAATGATCGAAGATGGAAGAATGCATGAGAAAATAAATCACACACCTAATTAGCAAGAGCATCAGCCACCTTATTTCCTTCATAAACGCATGAACAAAATAAGTATGCACATTGATGCGAAGCTTCTCTGACCACCAATTTTGCAAGCATTCCAATTTTTTAGAGCACCAGAATTTATCAAACAAATTGAAATTTTGGAATCACTTCCACAACTATTCAATGAATATTGAGGCCCACACAATAACGAATCACGTCCACCAAGGCTTTAAATTTCCTCTATCATATTAGAACAAACACAATAATGATGGACAGTAATCGAAAAACACAAGCCATTCTGATGACAAATGATACCACCCCCACCAACCATCCCAAATACTTCGCACGGAACGGGTACATAGTATGCTAATTCCTAGAGTGCGTGGTAAACTAAAGGTAGTATCATGTGCATCACTACAATACATACACTATGTATGCAATACAGTTTTATACATAAAGTCATATTACAATTTATATATGAAATGATGAGTGTTATTATTATAGACCTTGCATGCTTAGTGTTGTATTGTAATTAAATAAACAAAGTATAAATCTCTATAGTGTATATATAAATTTGTATTAACTTAATTAATTGTAAGAATACAGAGCCCTAATTTCAGGTTGCTAGAAATAGCTATTTGTATAGAAAATGACCCATAATCCATTTTCTCAAAATTTTGACCCCCTGAAGTCATTTTTACATTGTTTAACAGGTTGAAAATGATTTCCTTTGGGTCCGGCTCTATGGCTAAGTGGTAAATAGACTTTGTTTCAACATTGAGATCATGTGATCGAGAGCCGGTGTGGTGAGTGTGGGTGTGTGTAAAAATAAAATAAAAAATGACTTATGTTGCTTCCCTTCCATAGCTCCCACATAATAAATGCCCACATTCAAGATGGATATCCGACAAATTGGATTTATGTCAAATACATTAGCAAAATAAGGGCCTGTTTGGCTGGGCGTATTGGATAGGATTGGAATGGATTAGGGTGGATAGGTTTTTTGAATCAAGCAGTGTCCGTATTGAGGTATGTTTGGGCGGCGCAGGAGTGAAGAAGGATGGGATTGGAGGGTGAATTCGGACGGGATTTCGTGCTGGGTTTGGGATTTCCTTGCTGGATTTCTCGTGGGATTGGGGGTATTTCGTTGCTACATGCGAAATCCCGCGGAGATGCGCACCTATTCCCTGGCTGATGATATAAAACCCATGTGGAGCCCACTATATATATGTGTGTAAATCCACTTCGTCTATCAGGTGCAAACCCGTATTTAAGCCATAAATACTAAATATGGATCTAATCAAAGATTCCTATTGGTCACACTAATGGGAACGATTCTGGTGTATCATATGAGATATGTTGCAATCCCATGCCCGTCCAAACACAACAGGGGCTGGATAGGGCAAATCCCGTCCGCCCGTCCAAACATCCCAACAGGTGACTCGCTAGATATAGCAATCCCATGGGATTGCAAGTAATCCATTGACGCAGTCATTAATTTCTCAAAAAGGGTGCAATCCACCATAATACAATCCAATCCCATGGGATTTGCCTGTCCAAACAGCCCTAAACAATCATAGACCTCATTCGAATACACTCCCATGGAGATTTCACGGACTTCACTGTAAACTGACCATTTTGTCATCAGCCTCCAAATGAACATGCCCTCTTACGGACCCAAACAGGTTGAGCCAATGGAATATCATGGTTAATATCTTTAGCTAGACCATCCCAAATAATAGAGAAGTCCCAAGAGCCATTGGGCCTAACAGCATCTTCCTAACATTCTGAGGAACATCAAGAAGATTCTGCATTTTAATAGGAAAGTGTCACCCACTAGAGGCTAATTCCCCCATTGGCATCTTGTAATTCTCCATTTCAATAGGAAAGCATGGCCACCAGAGGCTAATTTCTCCATCGTAACATTCTGAGGATCATCAAACTGATTCTGCATTCCAATAAGAGAGCGTATCCCACCGGAGGCTAATTTCTTCCTTGGCATCTTTATTCATAAACATTCTAAGGAACATCAAGCCGTTTCTGTGTTTCAATAGAAGAGAGTTGCCCACAAGAGGCTAATTTCTCCATTTCCAATGAATGACATAATCTATCAAAAATCTCATTTCAAACTCTATGGACTTCCATCAACTAGAGCAGGTTCAAGATAGATATGCCTTACCAAAATGAATTGCCTTGATACATTTAAAACAAATTCATTTTGACCATAAATTCATTTGATGATAGATGCTTCCAGTCCAAGTGTATAGCAAGACTCAGGATATCTACCAGGCTTCTCAAACATAAACAACCTTCCGAAATCAGTTTGTAAATACAAGACCAAGACACGCAATGCAACCTCTTTTTTCTTTTCTTTTATTCCAAAATCCAAAGGCCCCATAAAAAATTGGGACAGATCGTTTTGACCAACTTCAGAACAGAAATTGGCACTTGCACAGCCGAAAGATGAATTGGCATACTACTGAGAACACGTTTTGAGGGAATAAAATACCCACATGATGATAACAATTTAGCCTCCAATACCCTTTTTTGTCTGTTTTTTTTTTTTTTCAAAGTTGAAATGAAAAGTGAGTCTCAGACATCCTAGGAAGGATTGGAGAAGACTACAATGCAACTCTTTCCCTACCTAACAAGTCGCCCATGGCAATTCCTATACCACCAAGAAAGTTGGTAACTTAGTTATGAACTTTCTGACAAAGGTTGCTTATTTATCAAAGAAAAAAGATAGTATCATCAGCGAAATAGACTGTCACATATCCAACTCCCCTAGTACAAATCAGCATGAATTTTACCAAAGACTTTTTTTCTAATGCCTCTACTCAGAACCTCTTCAGCCATGATGGAGAAAAATGGGTATGATGTATCCGACTTGACAAATGCCTTCAGTAAATTTGAAATATTCACATAGCTCACCATTCACCACCACTGAAAAGAAGCAGTTGACAACCACTTTATAGATTAGGCCAGCTAACTTGACAGAACCAAACTCCCTCAAGATCATAAACTGCATCCAAACAGTCACAAGGTTTTGCCATATCATGTTTAATAATGACATTTCCATTGCTAGATCGCTTATTCCAGATTTTATTTTTATTTATTTATTTATTTTAAAGTTTGTCGTATACTAGTTTGGAATAATTGCACCCAACATGTTAGTCAACAAAATTACAAAGACTAATAGTGTAAATTTTCCTAAAATCTAGCCAGCAATTATATTTTGGAATAAGAGCAGAAGAGGAGGAAAACTCGAACCTCCATCAAAAATTTCTGAAACCATATTGAAAACATTCTTTTTAATGATATTCCCACAACTCAGAAAAGAATCCGCCAGAATGATGGCCATCCGGACCGAGAGGACTATTCCTATCCAAACTGAAAACAGCTTCAAGAACTCATTCTCACACTAGGACATTCATAGATGAAGACCAAGTGCCGACAGTCAAGAATTCTGGTTCATCTGCTAAATCTCATCTAGAGATTTCAAACAGATCTTTCCCATTAGCAACCAAATTATTGCATCACAAATATGCAACTCCACACAAGTAGTTTAGCCCCCAAATATCCAATCCCTGAAAGTCAAATAGCAATGGAAACAGAAAGTGGCAAAAGTCCAAATTCAACCACAAAAGGGCCACTTGCCCACAGATCAAATGGTTAGGACGGTACATACTTGATCATGGTATGTCCATGGAGACCACCAGATCAATGGTCCCCACCACTTAGCCATGAAACAATACGTACAATGGTGAAGGACAACAAACTTATCTCATCCTGGCTGACGTGAGACCCAAAACAAGCTCATATTTTAAGTGTCACACACTAGCCTTCCCTCTCGATTTACACATACATCCCTTGTGCTTACAGAATTCTTTTTTTTATTTCCAAGACAGTTGTATGGAACTCTGAAAACAGAAAATGCAAGGACACTGACACAGGTTTTGATCTGAAAAGTGCTGTTTGACTTCTCTTTCAGTTGACACAATCATACAACCCCTATATTGTGACATTTTTTTAAGATAAACCAAAAATCATTAAGAAAAACAGGACAAAAAACACTGCCACTAACCAAAAAGAAATACAATCCAATGATCATGAATCCCTTTGAAACTACCGAGATAATGACTAAAGGCTGAAAGACTATCCTCAATCAACCTGCTGTGTTTTCCATCATTTGATTCCAATCATGAAAAGCTCACCTCTCAAAATGCCATGACATTCAGGAAGCACCATAGTCGATTCCACAATCAAATATAAGCTCTTCTTAATTACTTAATTGAGAATACTTTGCCATCAAATATTCTTCAATTTCTCACCTCCTGCAGTCACCATAAGATGGCAAGAAGAAACATCTTCCAGAATATCCATTAGTCAAGAAAGGCCAAACCTTGCCATCCCAACATAAACGTCCACCAGCGATCTGTTCTTCATGACCTACTCAACCCCAAAATAATTGAAAGAAGAAACACCATTTCTTTGTGGTGCAATGAGGAACACTACATTGTGACCTAATAATTGCACTTTCATCTTTCAACAACAACATTTTGATTTTGGAAACTGGGAGACCAAATTTACAGAAGAATAATGCCTACCGATTCGCTTTCAAATGCAAAGTGCTTAAGGCAAAATATTTGGATGCCTTACACTAACCAATTCAATGTCAAATATAAGAGTGCCTAATGTAGAGCCTTCTCCATTGGTGAGACGGGTTGGATTGAAAATAGTGGTAAACAGCCTCTGCCTGTCGAAGAACTGAAAATCATAGAGAAAACAAAGCAATTGTAAATAATAAACCAACAAATGGAATAATCCTAATAGTAATAGCATGTGCATGTGAGATGAGTACTGAATCCAAATGTGACCAACAGAACACCATGTATAGCAGAATGAGGTCAGGTCACAATCTGTTCATGCTGAGGTACTTGGACCAACCACCATGTATGCATTATACAGGAGAGGGTACCTCTTTCACCACATCCAAGTTTATTTCTCAGCTCCTGGAATAGCCATAAGCCGAAGGCAACCTACTATTTTGACAAAATAACAGTGTTTCAACATAACTTTTATGGGGTTTTCTATGTTCTTTATTTGGATTACACTAATCAGTTCAGGTAAGACTGAAACATGTAAATCGACAGAACTCTTTTCCAAGTCTTGCATCCCTACTGTTTCCCCTCCGGTGGGTTCGTGCAATAACCAACTCACCTAGCAAGCTGGATGCACTTTTAGGGTGAAAATGTAAGAAAATTGATCTCCCCAATTTCCTGTTTTTCACCTTCAAAATCAAAGTTTGGTGCTTGAGATCAATGTCAATGCATGAGATCAGGCATAGATATTGCTTTCAACTTGATTTCTTGTAATCTATTGAAAATAACAATAATAATAAAATTAAACAACTAAAATCACACAGCCTACCTTTGAGGTTATGAGCCCAAATCCCTCTCCAATCTAGTGTTTTGATGCCAAGCAACTTGAGTGGAGTTGTTCAAAAAGATTTCCTAAGATTTTTGCCAAAAAAAAAAAAAAAAAAATGGATTTTCTTTTCTTTTCCTTTTTCTCAATTTCAGGTATTTATGTTGTTATCAATCAATACTTGCGAAATATATTCCACTCAATGTTCGAAGTATCAGTATCGCTACAAGTTTCACTAGCCCGGGGATATGGAAATAATATCGATATCGGCAATAATATCGTCAATAACCAGAAATGCAGGGAAACATTGGGAAACATGGGGGAAATGATGGAATTTTTCAGTGAAACTTTAGGAAATGCTAAACTACACATAATAATATATTTGAGAATTAAAAAAATACAAAAAGAATGCATATACGTAGTGAATTTCCATTTAATGGTGACCTAAAAGCATGTGTTGTTGTACATAATCAGGCCAACAATCCCATCAATCCCATCCATGCATCCAACCATCCAACCTTCCATCCAAACATCCATCGATATTTCAGAATATTGACAACACACGATACTTCTCCGAAAAATCGACGAAAACTAGGAAGGAAATAAAAGATTGTGGTCTCGATATCACCCATGTTGCAATAACGATAATATCGCGATATTATAGATATTATCATCGACAATTTGAATACTACATACAACTATGCGCCCATAAAAAATTTTGAAATGGAAAGTTTTTTTTTGTGATATCGATACATTGGCGATACAAGCGACACCTAGAATTTACACAATCGAAAATATTGGCGATATCAATACATTGGTGATAGAAGCAAACACCTGGAATTTACACAGTCGAAAATATTGGCGATACATTGGTGATACATCGCCGATACCTGGAATTTCTGATACTACCACTATTATTGGTATCGTTGAGCTGGAGATACGGATAATATCAGGGATATTTCTATAATATCAAGGATACTTCGAACAATGATTCCACTAGGATTGTAATTGATACAATAGTGATGAGGACATCACTTCACGTACACCATGCGTACGTATCAGAGGAGGCGGGTCACATCGATTTCCATGTTTCTAGGTGAGTATCCATGATCGTACTGAAGACCTCATGTGCATGTGCGAGCATCTGGAAGACTCCACACTAAGAAGATGCACATGGGCTGCTTTATGGAATGATCCAGACTGTTGGATCAAAGGGACGTGACGATCGGGCCGTTGGATCATGTGGTCGGGCCGTTGATCGCGGAGCATCCACACTAGTTTTTCTTAGATTTTACCATCTTGTAGGGTTTAGTTTTATTTATGTTATGTTTGGACACCATTATGAGTGTTTTTAGTTGATTTTAATTAGATTAGGGCTATTTTTGTCAAATTTCACAAAACAGGGTGTTTATTGTAATTTTCGAACTTTCTTGAAGCTATAAAAGAGGGTGAGTGTGTGACCTTCTCCCTCATTGGATTTTGTGATTATTTTTTTTAAAAAAAACAAGCTCTTGCTTTCTTCTTCTATCTTCATGCGATTTGAGGATACTTCCATGCGATTTGGAAGAGAGATTAGTGCGAGGCTAATCTTCATCAACAGAGGTGCGAGGTCTCCGTCCATCCCCACACCATCTTCTCTCTTCTCCTCCATCAAGGTATTTTCTTCAAATTTTGCGATTCTCTCATCCTAGGCCTTCATCCTTTCATTAATCCATCTTTCCTTCACCTTTCAACAATCACAAACCCTAACCGACCTAACCTATCCATCCCACGCCACACGTGTAACCGTACGGCCACACATGTGAATCCTTCGGGTTGGCTGTATTGTAAGACCCTAGCCTGAGTATCCATTTCGTTCCTCTAAGTCCCGCGGTCCTACCAGTTGAATCCCGGCGACCTGTGACCTGTAGATTTCATTTGCGGTCATCCTTAAGTTCCATCTTGCTTTTCTGACCCGGATCGACTCGAAACCTATGTCATTGCGACCGCATCGACGCCGCGGTTCCAACGCCGCATCTGATGCATAATTCCAACATGAACATTTTGAGATATGGATCCCACCATTTTTTGCCATCCATCATGCTTGTGGGACCCACCTAGACCCATGGGCACGTTTTCCCATGTGGGCCCCACCTAGTGCTCTCTTTTCTATGCTAGCTACTCATAGTCTAGCAATGATGGACTCCCTTCTCCAAAACTCATCATGACTCTCTTTTACTCTTTTCTAGAATTCATCATGGGATTTCCTATCTATCCCATGTAATTTCTCTTCCGAAGCCAAGCTCTCTCTCCCAAACTAATCATTTCTCTCCCACAACCCTTTTCTCTCATTTTCCCTCTCCTTCCTTTCCTTGCTTGGTGGAACGTCCACCATTTCTCCCAAAATCCAGCAACATCTCCCTCTTCTCTCTCCCTATCCCACCCTCTAAACACCATCTCCACCACTAGAATCCTTCCATTGGAGCTTTGGAGCTTGTGGCTTGAAGTTGGAGGAAGATCTTGAAGGTGGGTGATGCATTGAAGCTCTCTTCTTCTTTCATCTTGTTGCATGTTCTTCTCTACATACTTGGGAGTATGTAGGACCCACCAATCAATGGTGGAGGTCCTACATGGCTCCATGAAGTGAGGCCAAAGGCCTACTACATGCATGCACGTTTCCATGGTGGGCCATTCTCCAAGGACCCACCATGATGGATTTCCTCTTTGAATCTAGATTATTTGGGGTCATTTAGACTTGAGATGCATCGTGGGGATGGCATCCCCACCTTAGAATTTCTTGGATTTGTATAGATTACATGCATGTATGATCTATGTAGATGTGTGGTGTGGATGTGTTGGTGGAGGGTTCATAGTATCGGAACCCTCCCCTTTGGTCCCGATCTCTCTCTCTCTCTCTCTCTCTCTCTCTCTCTCTCTCTCTCTCTCCCTCTTTTTCTCTCTATTTCTTCCTCTTTTGCTATTGATGTTGGTGGCCCACTGATGTGATCAGAAAGTCCCAAATCCACCAGAATTTTGGGGACATCTAGGCCCACCTACTGGACATCCAGGCCCACCATGACATGCATGGGTTGGATGGCCTCTAAACATGGATTTTCTTGGAGATTTTGGTATGGTAATGGATCTGAAAATTTTATGACCCATCTAGGTGGACCCCACTTGATGTATTTGGGTATAAAACCCTTTGGACATTTTTCTATGGACTGCATATGTTGCTGTCCAAATTTCTGGCCCATTTGTGGTATGATTTTTGGGCATTGTTTGGGAATGTTTGTGATGCTTTTTATCCCTGATTTCTTAGGGAGTTTTCTGAGGCATGGACCCCACTTTGATGTGGTATGGGGCCCACATCCATTACCCCTTGATTGAGACCTATGGGATGGGCCAAAGGAGGCTAACTGTCCAGAAATTTCTAGACAGTCCAGCAACATTACATGTTGGAAACAATCATTTTCATCTTAATTTTTGGAGTAAGTGGGCCACTCCAGTGGACCCCACTTGCTATCCATATGTGGACCATCAAACCTACCAAATTTTCAGTGATTTGGGCAAGCCTAGGCCCACCCCATGAGGTGTCATTCATGGGGACAGCAACATTGTGCAGTAGCAGATTTTTTTTCAGGAAAACATTGCTGTCCATTTTTGTTTAAATATTTTGGGCTTGTGTATGACCTTAGAATTTATTTCCATGGTGGCCCACCTTTGCTGGGACCCACCTTGTATGATGTGGACCATCCAAATTACCAGATTTTTGGGACAAGTGGCTGGACCAGCCACCTTGCTGGATGTCCCATGGTGGTTGACGTCCAGCAAGGCTGGCCGTCCCACCATCATGTGGCCCACCATGGTGTAGTGTTTCATCCACCGTTCATCCATCTGGTGTGGCCCACTTGGACGTGGCACACTCCTAAGTGGGACGTCCAAGGTGTGGCCCACCTTGAGCTTTAGATGGGGTAGCCGTCCAGAGCCCCCCCACCCCCCACTATTTGGGCTGCTGCTGGACCTTCAGTCCAGCAGAAAGGCCCACCTGATTTATGTGTTTTGTATGCACTCTCTATGTGGTGGGGCCCCCTGTACATGTTGCTGGACCACCCTGGACTTGTATCTTAGTCAGAAATGTATTTTTACTGGGCTCCAGCAGGCCCAGATAGCTGGTGGGCTGAAAATCCAACATGATACTCTATAAATGTGCATTGTTTATGGCTGGAGTTTTAAGGGTGTGGGGCCCACCATATTGTGAGGATTTGTGGAGATGTTTCATGCTTTTATTCCCTTAAGTTTGGGCTTATTTAATGCATTTTGGAGGCCCACTTTAATTGGGTTATAAGGACCCTTAAACAACCAAATTTTTAGGACTCCTTGTAGGCCCAAATGGGCTGGGACGTCCTAGCTAGGCCCAGTGGATTTATGGGCTATGTCCATCATTATGTTGGGCTGGTTGGGCTGAAGTATGTATGTGTGGTTGGGCCCTTGGTTGCCCACCAAATCAACTAGATTTTTAGGCTAAGGTTGTAAGGCCCAATTGGCCTAACTTAGATGTGATTCTTGCCCATGTGTTTGGGATAATGGGCTGCCCATTAGGCCCACCATAATGTATGGATTTGGTGACCTTAATCTTGGGCCATAACCTTCCCTTTGGGCCCATGATATTGGGTATGGATTGGGCCATGTATTGCCCTTTGGACCCTTGTTGTGTATCTAGGCCTTGGGCAATTTATTTTAGGTCCAACATGTGATGTATGTGGTATGTATATAGCTGCCCATTTCCTTTGTATGATTGTACTCGGGCCATAGGCCTTTATTCTTGGTAGAATGTTATTGGGCTACCTTCTTGGGACAAATGGTGGTTGAATGTCCACATTTGTAGCCCCATGGTAGGCCCACTTGCCTCTATGAGTGGTTAAAGCTCCACCATAGACTCTTGTTAGGCCCATTCTCATCATTTAGGCCCATGTCATTGTCTATCTTAGACTTGTGGGCTACTAAAGGCTATTGGGCCCCCACAGGTTGCATTCCTTATGAGAAATTGTCTAAGTACCTAGACTTTACTTGATTAGGAGGAGAGTACATCTTCACCGCATTGGCATCTTTGTTCATCTTCATAACCCACTCCCATACGCATCATATGCATGCTTGGTTGAGATGTGATTGGTCATGGTTGTGCCATTGGGCAGGATATTTTGGTATTCCCTGAGGGATGGAGTTTCCCCTCTTGAGCACGTTGGATGCTTGGAACTGATGCGTGATTGATTTGTGTGGTTCATGCATCTGGCATTACATAAGCACGTGGATATTCGCCCTTACTTCATCAGGGCCGTAGCCACCACAAGTATATCATGGATGGCTGGATTTGGACACCGGGAATGTTACTTGAGCATTTAGGGCACTTAGGATGTCTTTAGAAGAAAGCCCTTAAACCTTCATGGTACCAGGAGATGCCTCAACATCGAGACCGAGTGGAAAACATGAGCGCCCGAGTGCCTTATACCATTAGACCACGTCTCCCACTATTGCGTGGTCAGTTGAGATGGGGTGTGGCCTTACTCGCCTGAGTGAGGGGTCAATTGCTAGGCTAAGTTTGACCAGCACATAAATGGGTCCGCTACCGTCGAGCCTTGCTGGTGATTGGCTGTCCACAGGCGGGTAGTGAGGTCTCTTACGCTCATTAAACTGTGCGGCTAGGAAAGCAGCAGTCGGCTGGCAGTGTATTTGACCCCGGTGGTTTTCCTAGAGTGGAACTGTATGGATATGTGGACCAGATATGAGGACTGGCATGATCGCATTTGCACTTTGCAAATGACATTGGCTATGTAGGCCTCTTGTGCATCGCCTTGGTATGGTGCCCAGTATTCATATGTCGCATTGCATAGCCTTGGTACGGCTTACTGCATTCATGCTTGGTATAACATAGCCTTAGTATGGCTGTTGGCATTGATGGTATTCATGGTTCATGCCGCATTTCCACATTCTCTGATATTGCTTTCCCAGCACTGGTATTACACACACTTACACCGCCCTTTAAGCTTTCTATAAGCTTATGCACAATTGATGCGTGCATGAGATTCTAGGCAATAGCCGTAGCTGAGGAGCGAGGAGCATGCCGAGGACCCTTTTTGGAGTTGCTTATTGTTTAGATCTTGTATTTCCCTTTTTAACATTATACCTAGTAGAAGTTTTAATTCCTAGTGGATTTTGTAATGTTGTTCCTTAGTTATCACACGTGGTTACTATGTTATGATCTTGGGTATGCTCTTATGGATTGGACCTATGTTATAGAAATTCTCCTTGTAGGATCCCTGGATCGGAACCTGGTGAATAGGTGCCAGGAGCCGAGAATGGGGTACTACGGAGGCTGTCGGTGCTGGAATTGGCTATCGAGATTCTTGTGAGTTCCGGTCGCCGAATCTGGGGCGTGACATGTATGGCCACACCTTGCCCCTTTTTGGCTTTCCATCATCCTTATATCAAAACCCCTTTCTTCTATTCCCAAAACCCTAACCCTAAACGTAAATTCCCTAATTTTCCTACTTTCCTAAATTACCCAAATCCTAATTTTTACCCTAGGTTGTATTAGGTTTTCTACTTTGAAATAGACTATACCCTATGCTAATTGGATGTCCCTACATCCATTAGATCCTAGTTTCTTTTTATTTAATGATCTTATGTGACGATGTTGGTAACTTAGGCTAGGATCATGCATGATGTTCTCTTGGTTTTCATGGGATTCATGATGATTATGGCAATGCTTGTGTTTTTTTGTTAATTGTCTTAATTCTACTACTTGGTCTTACATGTTAATTGGTTCATGCATTGGTCCTGTGTCAAATAGACTTCTGCAACGTATGGTTGACCGATATATCATGATTGATTGAATACGGTGATATATTGACATTCATCAAAGATATACATGGTATTCAAGTATTCTATAGTTTTCTAGGTTTGTATCGTAACTCTAACCCAACGATACCAATATACAACCGATATACTATCTGACAAAATAGATACATAAAACACGAGATACACTTCATCAAAGCTCCAAGTAAAAAACAACTGCCATTTCGTGTTGAACCTCAATATAAAGTCCTACTTTAATACCTAGAGGCCCTTTGCACCTCACTCTCTTAACCAATTCTGAATAGTAAGTTCTTGAAATTCCATTAGTATAATCTTCTACAAACTTAGTTCCTAGTTTTGGAAAGAACAATTTTCCATAAAAGGTCTATTTATAATCAGCTGGAAGGTGTTGTTTCATTTTGATCTCTATTTTGTCCTAGAGTGTGGTGTTCAAAAATGGTTACATAACGGCCATTACAGCCGTTGTTGTTGTTGGTGCGTAACGATACAATGGGCACAGTTAAACGATATGGCGCCATAACAGCCATTACAAATGGCCTGTTACAGGCATATAATGGCCTGTAACAGGCCTATAATGGCCGTTATGCCTGTAACAGGCCATTTTGGAATGAACACTAATAGAATATTTTACCATTTTTTCTGCAAATTTCATTAGGTAAAAGGTATAAATGACTAGGGAAAATCAACATGTTTCATGCTAGGGACATGTACAATTAAAGCTATTTTCCTACTAAGATAATTGATCGAGAAATATAGGGAGAGGAGGAAGTATATCCACATGGTATTTATTGACTTAGAGAAAGCTTACGATAGAGAGAATTAATCTAGTCGGTGTTGGGAAAGAACGGAGTTTCAACAAGATATATTAAAATGAATATGTATTTGGGATTAGTAACAAATGTAAGGACCATTAGTGGAGAGACAACTGAATTCCCAATTATTGTAGGCTTGCACCAAGGGTTAGCATTGAGCCTATACCTTTTTACATTGGTTATGGTCTTATCGACAAGTTAACAAGGCATTTGCAAGAAGAGATCCCATAGTGTATGTTGTTTGCAATGTTTGAAGTATCCGTATCTCTACAAGTTTTGCTGGTCAGGGATATGAAAAGAATATCGATATCATCGATAACCAGAAATGCAAGGAAACATGGGGAAAACAGTGGATTTTTTCAGCGAAACTTCAGGAAATGCTAAAATACATATATTTGCATATTTAGGAATTTTAAAAAATGCAAAAAGAATGCATACATAATAAGTTTCTATTTAATTGGGGCCTAAAAGCATGTGTTGTTGTAAGAAACCAGTCCAACCATCCCATTTCTCCATCTAACCATCCCATCTATCCATCCAACCATCCAACCACCCATCCAAACATCCATTTATATTTTAGAATATCAACAATAAATGATATTTCGTTGAGAAATCGTCAACAACTGGAAAGGAAATAAAAGATTGTGGTCTCGATATCACCCATGTTGTGATAATGATAATATCGTGATATGATCAATATATTGTCAACAATTTGAACACTGCATACAACCATGAACTCATAAAAAAATTAAAATGGAAATTTTTTTAATAAATAGATTGGCGATATCGATATATTGGCGATATTATCGAAATATCGCTGATACATTGGCAATACAAGCGACAATTGAAATTTACAGTCGAAAATATTAGCAATACAAGCGACATGATGGGGACATCACGCGCACACGCACACTCCAGCTGCCCCCTCCCCCCCCCCCCCCCTTCTACGCACGTACGCTAGAAGGAGGGCCCCACCGTTGATCTGGATCGATGACAACGTCCAAGGAGGGCCTCCTAGTTAGAAGTCCGAGTTTTGCCTCAAGAGAGCGGGCCCGATAGCCAAGAAAAGCCCGTCATGGGATCTCATGTTCATGACCCACTAGTCGGATTGATTTCATATTTTAGGTTTTGCTTATTTATGTTATTTAAAACATCGTGAATGCTTTAGATATCTTTGATTGGTTTTTATTTTAGTTTACTTCATCACCAAGTAATAGGTTGCGCACACATGGGGCGAGTATAGGGGTTTCCCTATAAATAGGCACCCCTTGTAGTTCTTTTGATTCATTGAAGATTAATAAAAATTCTACGTTTTCCCACTCTCTGAGTTGTGAAGCCTAATTGGGTGCGAAGCCCTTTTTTCATCGAAAGGTTAACTACCGTGGTGCGAAGCCACATCTATCCCGTTTCACCCCCATCCATCGCCATCTCTACTACCCATCTCCTATCATCCCTTCTTCTCATCTCACCTCATCATCTACACTTCGAATCAATCATTTATTGCAGCAATTCTCCTCCCCACAGCAGAATTTCAGAATCTAGCCCTACAGGAGGGTTGAAACTTCGGCGGAGTACCACGCACAAACCGTACATCAGATCAAGCTGAGATTTGGAGGTTTTGGAGTCCAACCAGGGCCAAGATGACATTTTTCTGAATAGTAGGTCCCACACACATGCGGCCGGGATCACACGCACATGAGTCTGGGCCATTGTTGTTGTCCACGCATGCGATATTTCTCTGGTTCGTCTCTCTTGTCTCTTTCACTCCGCTTTCACCCAAAATCCCTACACCTAACCCTAAATTACTCAAATCTCAAATTTTATGCCCCTTTTCTTACCCTAGGGTTCCCTGAATTGGAATTTCTGAATCCTTTGGATTAGGGACTGATTACTATGCATGTGTGGATGATTATTTCTTATCTTTGAGTATCGTTTGGTTCATAATTTTTATTGATCCAGCCCTATCATGTGTAGGCCTGGACCCGCATAGATTCCCCTTAATTGAATGTTTGAACTTTCATGTGGGATATGGAATTTGTGTAATCATTTCTGAACTAACGTGATCTTAAGCTTGAAATCTCACATATCATATCTGAATTTCGTGTCCTACATCAAATTTGGTATCAAAGCTTAGGGTTCATATAGGGGAATGCATTACATGTTTAAGGTTTAGTTGTTTGTGTCCATTACGCATCAATTCCCATCATATATGGCTGTTTAGAGGTCCATAAACCCTGACATAAGCTGCTGAAATTTTCTGTTATACCCTTATTTGAATTATTTTAGAAATTAACTTAGCTTTCTATTTCTAGGTTTAGAAACTTTCATTTTCTGTTTTTTAGAAACTAATTTTTTAGAAACTTTCTTAATCTGTTTTTAGTAACTAATTTCCTTTCCTTTTTCTTTTTTAGAAACTAGTTTACTTTCCTTTTTCATTTTTAGAAACAAACTTTCTATTTTTAGAAACTTTCCTTTTACATTTTTTAGAAACTAGGTTGTTTTTTTTTTTTTGAAACTTTCCTAATTTGTTTTTTAGAAACTTTCCTTTTTTTCGTTTTTAGAAACTAGGTTGCTTTTCTTTAGAAACTTTCCTAATTTGTTTTTTTAGAAACTTCCCTAATTTGTTTTCTTAGAAACTTACCTTTTTTGTTTTTAGAAACTAGGTTGCTTTTTTTTTTTTTTAGAAACTTTCCTAATTTGTTTTTTTTTTTATAAACTTTCCTAATTTGTTGTTTTTTTAGAAACTTTCCTAACTTATTTTAAAAACTTTCCTTTTAACGTTTTTAGAAACTAGGTTGTTTCTTAAAATATTTTTTTTAAAAAAAAAAAAAAAAAAAAAAAAACTTTCTTATATTTTGACAACTATATTGCTGAATTTTGGTTGGCACCCTATACTAAACATGGAACAATTGCAAGAGTCACTAAACAAGTTGTCCCAGAAGTCGGAGTCTTTGATTAAGCGCTTGGATATGGATCAATGCTTTGAACAACTTGATGTGTGCAATGCCCAACTTAGGACCTCCGCTGGGACAAACCTTACCATTAGGGTGGATGTCCAATCTCAGGCAGGTGGCCAGGAGGATAGACCAATGAATGGAGTTGGCCAAGGCATCAGTTATCGGCATGCCCCCGTACACCCACCCCATGAGGGACATCAAGACCACTATTTTGAGGGGTACAACATGTGCGGCCTTGTGGCTGGAGAGAGTACACCAGAGGCTAGTGTAAAGTTACCCACTGAGGTCATTCCGGTAGTGGATGAGTATCGTGATGTTTGTCCTGATAATCTACCGGATGAGTCTCCCCCTAGGAGGGATATAGAGCACACCAGAACATGGGACACCGTAATACCTACAGCCGAGTTTACGTTGAATAGTTCTGTCGATAGGTCCACAAGTCTAAGTCCTCGTGAAGTCGTTACTGGTTATAAACCTAGGAAACCTATTGATCTTGTCCCTATGTCATTGTCTCATAAGCTATCAAAGTTTGCAGAGTCTTTTGCACATCACATTCATTCATTGCATCAAGAAATCAGGCAGAAGATCATGACTAGTAATGAACATTGCACATTTTTTGCAGACCAGCATAAACGTTTCAAAGGATTCAATATTGGGGACTCTGTGATGGTTTCCATCAGCCCCGAGTGGTACCCTCCGAGGGCCATTCATAAGTTACAAGCGCGTAGCACTGGAATCTTCAAAATTATAAAACGAAACAATCTCAATGTGTATGAGGTAGATCTTCCACCTTCCATGAGAATTAGTTCACATCCGATGTGGAGGATATAATTACTTTTCAGGGGACCACTAATACTTTGTCCGGCCCTTCGCCCACCCATTCTGATTTTCCATATTTATCCCTTGAACCGTGGCCCCTTCCTAACCCATTTTCCCAGCCTGTACCTCCCATACCTACCTTCCTGACCTTTCTTCCCAGCCTCTACCTCCCATACTTACCCTTTCCGACCCATTTTCTCAACCTCTACGTCCCATACCTACCCGTCCTGACCCATTTTCCTAGCCTCTACCTCCTATACCTACTCTTCCTGACCTTTCTTCCCAGCCTCTACCTCCCATACCTACCCTTCCCAACCCATTTTCTCAGCCTCTACATCCCATACCTACCCATCCCGACCCATTTTTCCATCCTCTACCTCACATACCTACCCGTCCCGACCCATCTTCTCAGCCTTCACCTCTCATACCTATCATTCTCGACCCATCTTCCCAGTCTCTACCTCTCATACCTAACCTTCACACACCCAAAAAGGAAATAGAGGATATCCTAGACCATCAAATAGTTTCAACGTCGGACGGCGGGTATCAGAAGTACCTGGTTAAATGCAAGTCACGCCCAGCTTCAGACAGCACATGGTTCACTGAAGAGGAGCTTCAGAGAGTTAATCTTAACATCCTGGAGCGGTTCAGGAGTTTTATTTCACCAGTGGGAAAATCTTCGCAACCGGGGAGAATTGATGGGGACACTACGCGCACGCGCACACTCACGCCGCCCCCATACGCACATACGCCAGAAGGAGGGCCCCACCGTCGATCTGGATCGATGACGACGTCCAAGGATGGCATCCTAGTTAGAAGACGGAGTTTTGGCTCAAGAGAGTGGGCCTGATAGCCAAAAAAAGCCCATCATGGGATCTTATGATCGTGACCCACTAGTCGAATTGATTTCATATTTTAGGTTTTGCTTATTTATGTTATTTATAACATCGTGAACACTTTAGATTTCTTTAATTGGTTTTTATTTTAGTTTACTTCATCGCCAAGTAATAGGTTGCGCACATGGCGCGAGTTTTTGGATATAGGGGTTTCCCTATAAATAGGCACCCCTTGTAGTTCTTTTGATTCATTGAAGATTAATACAAATTCTGCGTTTTCCTACTCTCTGAGTTGTGAAGCCTAATTGGGTGCGAAGCCCTCCCTTCATCGAAGGGTTAATTACCGTGGTGCGAAGCCACATCTATCCCGATTCGCCCCCATCCATCGCCATCTCTACTACCTATCTCCTACCATCCCTTCTTCTCATCTCACCCCATCATCTACACTTCGAATCAATCATCTATTTCAGCAATTCTCCTCCCCACAGCAGAATTTCAGAATCTGGCCCTACAGGAGGGCTGAAACGTCGACAGAGTACCACGCACAAACCGTACATCGGATCAAGTTGAGATTTGGAGGTTTTGGAGTCCATCCCTGGCCGACCAGGGCCAAGGTGGCATTTTTCTGAATAGTGGGCCCCACACATGTGCGGCCGGGATCACACGCACATGCGTCTAGGCCATTGTTGTTGTCCACGCGCGCGGTATTTCTCTAATTCGTCTCTCTCCTCTCTTTCATTCCGCTTTCACCCAAAATCCCTAAACCTAACCCTAAATTACTCAAATCGCAAATTTTATGCCCCTTTTCTTACCGTAGGGTTCCCCAAATTGGAATTTCTGAATCCTTTGGATTAGGGACTGATTACTATGCATGTGTGGATGATTATTTCTTATCTTTGAGTATCGTTTGGTTCATAATTTTTATTGATCTAGCCCTATCATGTGTAGGCCTGGACCGGCATAGATTCCCATTAATTGAATGTTTGGACTTTCATGTGGGAAATGGAATTTGTGTAATTATTTCTGAACTAACGTGATCTTAAGCTTGAAATCTCACATATCATATCTGAATTTCATGTCCTGCATCAAACACCTGGAATTTACACAGTCGAAAATATTAGTGATGCACTGGCAATATCGATACATTGGCGATACTTAACGATACATCGCCAATACCTAAAATTTCAGAGACCACTAGTGTTATCGGTATCACTACCAATGTTATCGGTATCACTACTAGTGTTATCGGTATCACTACCAATGTTATCGGTATCACTACTAGTGTAATCGGTATCGTTGAGCTGAAGAGAGGGATAATATCGGGGATACTCTGAACAATGGTCGTTTGTAGATGACATAGTTTTGACTGACAAGACAAGGGCATAAACACGAAGCTAGGTTTACGAGGGGTGCCTTGGAATTTGAAGGATTTAAAATTAACCAAACTAAAACAGAGTATGTTGAGTGCAATTTTAGTAACAATAGGAGTGAAATGGGGAATCAATTAAGATTGCCAACCAAGAAGTTTTCCAAAATGACCACATCAATATCTTAAATCGATAATTCATGAGTAGAGTGATTGGGAAGGATGTTGCCCATAGAATTCAAGCGGGACAGAAGATATGGAGATGTGCCTCTGGAGTTTTATGTGATCATTGTGTGCAAATTGAAAGGGAAATTCTATAGGATAGGTATAAGACTAGCAATGCTTTACGGAACAAAATGTTGGGCAGTTAAGAAACAACACGTTTTTAGGACGAATGTACCTGAAATGAGGATGTTAAGAAGGATGAATGGAAAGATAAGGATAGAATTAGAGATGAGTACATTCAAGCAAGGTATTCAAAAATAGTAACATATTGGCTATTACGTAATGAAACAACTATGGTCGTCCTACAATATGACGTCGTAATGGCCTGTTCTAGAAAAAAAAAAAAAAAGGTCTGTAACGGGACTATAACGGCCATAACACAGCCATTATGGCCCGTAACGAACAATTACAATAACAGCGTCACGCATATATAAGCCCTTTAAAGAGGGTTTTTTTTTTTTTTGTATTTTTTGCATATTTCTCCCTCTCTTTCACGTTTTACCTTTGATGGAGTGATTTTAAGCAAATTCTAATCGAATGTTCACAACCATTGAAGATCAAAACACAAGATTTAAGCTTCAATCGACGAATAAAAAATCCAAAGCCAGATTAAGGGAAATAAGAAAATTAGGTAAAAATTTCCGTTTATTCTTGTTTTTTTCCTGTAGTTAAATTGTTGAATCAACATGATATGACCAAATCGACCAAATATTGCTAAATTGTGCTCAATTTGGCCATATTTGTGGTTTTTTTTTTTTATTGACTGTTCTTTTATATAATTTTCTACAATTTCCAAAAAAAGAAAAATAACTTTCCATAAAATGTTCCATGTTTAAACTGATAACGATGGGTGGAGTTTAGATCTACACATGGATCCACTAAATCAATGTTTTTAATCTCCTTTTCTAATTTTTGAAAATATTTGGTAATTTCCAGCCATTTTTTGGATCAATAGTGACAATTTTTTTTCCTCAAATTTATTAACAGAAATGGTGTCAAATGGTTAAGGATATGCATTAGTGAGATACATTACACATATTGCATAAATTTCAGGCTATGTTGTGATCATTCAAGTGTACCCAAATCGACCCAACACTTCATTCAAACTCTCTTATTTTTTGCTCAAATTTCTCAAGAAAAATGGTGTGAAACGGTTGGGGATATGCATTAGTGGAATGAATCCCATAAATTGCATGAATTTGGAGCGGGTCATTCAAGTGTACCCAAATTGGCCCGAAACTATTCATCCAAATTTTATTTTCAATTTCTACTTTATATTTGTTTAAGATAATGTTGTTTTAACACTATGTCTATACTTTGTTTAAGATAATGTTGTTTTAACATTATATGTTTATACTCTTGGCAGGAGATTAGGACTTTGGGACTAGTTTCGGGTTGACGACTTGAGCCATGGGTTGGTTTAATACTTGGAGAGTGGAGTTGGAGTTGGTGGCTTGATGTCTTTGGTGTGGACGTGGTGACAGTACTTATTGTTTAGGATTGTGAGTAGAAAAAAAATGGCACAAATTCTAAGCTATTGGGTGTGATGTAGGAAACATGATTTAATCCTAGCATGCAACATTGAGATTGTGAAAGAGTCTATAAAGTAATTCAATTAACAAAAAATGCTAACCCACCACGTAATTAAGAGTAAGTAATAGGAAATAAAATCTGATTTAACATAAATCACATGCTCGCATGCTAAGAAATCACATAAATCAATTAAAATTAGGCCCGATGGAAGGATAGAACTTCTAATTTAGCATACGCACGTTCCACACTCAAGGGACTGACTTGTAGGTTCTATGATTAGGGCTACGAAGGAAAAAATCTGAAATTTGAAAATTTAGGGTTTATGAAAATTGGGAATTTTGGGATTAGGGTTTTTTAGAATTCAGGGAAAAGATGAAATTAGGAATAAATTTGGTGAATTGGTTAAGGGGATTGATGGATTTAGGCATTGGTAGAGGGGAATTAAGGTTTTGGATGAAAGTAAGTTAGGGATTTTGGGGTCCTCAATGGTTAATTTCGATTAGGGTTAAAGTTGGATGATGAAAAGTTAAAGAAAAAGATGATTTGGATGGTTTTGGATAGGAATGGAAGAAGAGAAATGAAGTTTTTTGGAAAAATACATTTTCTTGGATAGAAAGGAAGAGAGAAGGAAGATGATAGATGGAAGCCTTGCACCTCCGTGGAATGGGGAATGGAATCACACCACACCCAAGCTCCAAATCACATGGAGTATTCTTCAAATCACATGAAGAAGAGAAAACACAGCATTTTTCTATTCAAAATAATGGCATTAGGGCTTTATGCACTCCCTTTTCTCTTTTATAGTCTCAAAAATGACCTTTTACAAAAAGGCATTCCCAGATAAGATTCTCAACATAAATATGCTTAATAAATTAAAAGTTGTTCTTAACTCCTTAATGTCAACACAAATATAAGTTATACCAAAATAATAAAGCATGTAAATAATCTAAACAACTAAACTATTTCATAGCCCACGGGGGTCCACGACCAAGATATTCGATGATGATGATCCAACGGTCCGATCGTCGTGTCCATCAAGCTCCTATATATAACCCATGTGCATCTTTCCAGTGCGGGGTCTTCAAAGATGCATGAACATGCCCGTGGGTCTTCAACGTGGCTCGGAATGTGAATTGAGCCAAATAGGCCCCATATAATGGTCGTCTAGCTATAAGGAGACTGGCTCGGCCCTCCTTCAGCATAGTGCTCAGATGTCCTCATTAATTCCCCTCGGTTGAGGAGAATTCGCCTCTGGTGAAATAAAATTGTGGTGATGCTCGAAGAGATTTGGGTCTCGTTGTTTCTGTATGGTGATGCTCCATACAGAAACAAACACATATTTGAGCGACTGAATAGTGTTGCGTCTTTGTCATACAACCAAGGCCTGCCCAAAATGATGTGGCTTATATCCATAGGCAAAACATCACACCACAACATGTCCGTATAGGAACCAAATTGGATGGTAAAGGGACAATGCAGAGAAACCGGAATCGAAGACACATCAACCCATGAAACTCAGAACGGCTAAGGGTGAGGAGCGACTAGCATACCTAAGCGGTCCACGATGCTAGCAAAGACCACATTGATGCAACTGCTACTATCAATGATCACCTTACAGTTTTTGCCGCTACAATTGGCATAAGTGTGGAAAATTGAATTCGTGCACCAATCATCAATTTCTACAATATGGATTAAGGTGTGGCTAACAATTGCAAGTGGCACAGTCTCAACTTCTTCAATTTGATCACTGGCTTGTGCATGGACATTTTCCCCAGTGTCGAGGTTCACCCGAGGGGAGGCTTCAAGCTGTTTGACACAAACATTGATCGTGGTCAATTGAGTCGCAATGGTCCTATGGTGCGCTTCAATGGCTGTCAGACGGTTGTTGATAGCATTCAAGGCCTCGACAATATGTTTTAGATTAATAGAGGGATGTATGCCAAAACCACGTCCAGAATGAGTGGGCATACACAAGGTAACCCTAGGGCTAGGGTAATGTTATTACAAAGACAACCAACCTAAAAATCAAGTTGGACACACTAGGGACACTAATTTGAAAATTCAGCACGCCGCTAACCTAAAATATTATGCTGAAAATTCAACAGGATAGCAATTTGAGAGTACCAAGCTGAAAATTCAGCAAGAGTGTAATATGAAAACTACAAACTGAAAATTTAACAAGGCGACAACCCGAGATTACTACATTGAAAATTCAGCAATGGTAATGTGGAGAACGCAAGCTAAAAATTCAGCAATGGGACATTCCAAACTAAGAACAAAATTCAGCAAGATGAACATAGATTCTATATGTAATGTATGTTCTAACAACCCTATATGTAAATTCTACCCTAAATATGACTCTATCCTAAGTGCAACACAAAAATCATATGGTAAACCTATGGCTCTGATACCAATTTTGATGTAGGGCACATGATTTAATCCTAATATGCAACATGGAGATTATGGAGGAGACCATAAAGTAATTCAATTAACAAAAGATGCTAACCCACCACATAATTAAGAGTAGATAATAGGAAATAAAATCTGATTTAACCTAACTCACATGCCCGCATGCCAAGAAATCATATAAATTAAAATTAGGCTCGATGGAAGAATAAAACTTCCAATTTAGCATACGCACATACCACACTCAATGGACTGATTTGTAGGTTCTATGATTAGGGCTAGGAGGGGGAAAGAATTAGGAATTTTGGAATTGGGGTTTTTTAGAATTTGGGGAAAAGACAAAATTAGGAATAAATTGGGTGAATTGGTTAAGGGGATTGATGGATTTAGGTATTGGTAGAGGGGAATTAAGGTTTTGAATGAAGGTTAAGTTAGGGATTTTCGTCCTCAATGGTTAATTTCGGTTGAGGTTGAAGTTGGATGATGAAAAGTTGAAGAAAAAGATGATTTGGATGGTTTTCGATAGGAATGTAAAGGGAGAGATGAAATTTTTTGGAAAAATACCACTTTTTAGATAGAAAGGAAGAGAATAAGGAAGATGATAGATGGACGCCTAGCACCTCCGTTGAATGGGGAATGGAATCACACCATACCCAAGCTCCAAATCACATGGAGTATTCTTCAAATCACACGAAGAAGAGAAAAAATAGTTTTTTTTTTTCAAAATAATGGCATTAAGGCTCCACGCACCCCCTTTTCTTTTTTATAGTCTCAGAAAAGATCTTTTACAAAAAGGTGCTTTCAGATAAGATTCTCAACATAAAGACGCTTAATAAATTAAAATTTGTTCCTAACTCCCTAATGTCAACACAAATATAAGTTTTACCAAAAATAAAGAAGCATGTAAATAATCTAAACAACTGAACTATTTCGTGGCCCATAAGGGTCCACGATCAAGATGTCCGATGATGATGATCCAACATGTCCATCAAGCTCCTATATGCAGCCCATGTGCATCTTTCCAGTGTGGGGTCTTCAAAGATGTACAAACATTCACAAAGTGTTCGAAGTATCGATATCACGACAAGTTTTGCTGGCCAGGGATATGGAAACAATATCGATATCGCCGATAATATCGCTGATAACCGGAAATGCAGGGAAACATGGGAAAAACGGTGGAATTTTTAGCAAAACTTCAGGAGATATTAACATGTATATATTTGCATATTTAGAAATAAAAATTAAAAAAAAAAAATTTGTAAAAAGAATGCATACATAACAAGTTTCCATTTAATGGGGCCTTAAAAGCATATGGTGTTTTAAGAAATCAGTCCAACCATCCCATCCGGCCTACCATCCAACCTTCCATCCAAGCATCCATCAATATTGCAAAATATCAACAACAAATGATATTGTTGATATTTTGCATTACCGATATTATCAATGAAATGGAAGATTGTGGTCTCAATATCACGCATGTTACGATATTGATAATATCGAGATATTATCGATACTATCAATGACAAATTGAATACTACATACAACCATGTGCCCATGAAAAAAAAAATTGAAATAAAAAATTTTCTAATAAATAAAATTTTAATGATGTCAATTCGTTGGCAATATTATTGAAATATCATCGATACACTTATGATACAAAAATTACCTAGAATTTACATAGCAGAAAATATTGGTGATACATTGGCGATATTGATGCATTGGTAATACAGGCGATACTTAGAATTTACATAGTTGAAAATATTGGCGATTACTAGAGCTGGGCAGAATCCGACACGATCCGACCTGATCCGATCCGATCAGATCCGAACCGAAGGCCAAGATCGGGTCGGATCGAGTAGGCCCACTCAGATCCGATCGTATATTGAGTCGAGTTCGGATCGGTGGCCAATCCGGACCGATCCGATCCGCATAATGTTCATTCAACATTGTTTCCTATACTGTTGTCCACTTGAGATTGGGATATACCTCATTTTTGGTTTAATACCATAAAATGATCTAGAAAATTAGATGGATGGCATGGATGAAATAAATACATCATGGTGGGGTCCACAGAGCACCAACCACCAGCCATTGGCTGGTGGTAGGGGGAGTAGCCGATCCGTCATCTCAGTCTCAGGACGCACACGACTCAAGGTGCATTGAGCACCAAGCTGTCTGACATAATAAAAGGGAGGGGATTCTCCAGGGAAAGGTGGTTTCCTGCGCAAGGATGCCATGTGGGGCCCACTTCAATGTATGTGAGAAATCCATTTTGTCCATATGTTTTGCAAGTTCATTTAAGTATGTGCCACTAAAAATGAGAAGGAAACAAAACTAGAGTGGGTCACACGAGAGGGAAAATTGGGGAAAGAAATTCCCACCATTGAAACTTTTGGGCTCCACCTTGATGTTTATATGCTATCCAATCTGTTTATAAGGTCATCCCCAATGGGATGAAGTGAAAAAACCATAAAGATAGCCTGATACAAAACTTTTATGGCCATATGAATGATTCAAAGGTGCTAGCTGAATTCCCACTATTTCTTCTTGTGTGGCCCAGTTGAGTTTTGTATCCATCTCATTTTTAGTGGCACGTCCTAAAATGGAACTTAAAAAACAGATGGACGGAATGGATTTCTCATATACATCGAATTAGGCCCCACATAGCATCCTTGCACAGAAACTGCGAAAGGCTTTCAAAGGAAATCTGCATGAACGCATCCCAAGGAAAGAAAGTTTTATAAAGGAAGCGGATTGGCGGGTGTACCAGGCATGTATTGACGTCAACAAGTTTTGTGGGTACTGTCATGAGGTATGTGTTATATCCAAACTGTCCATCCATTTGGCGGGCTCGTCTTATGGCTTGAGCCGAAAAATAAGACAGATCTAAAGATCAAGTGGACCACACTGCAAAAAGCAGTGGGGGGTTAAACATCTACCATTGAAACTCTTTTAGAGGTCACAGAAGTTTCGGATTAATATGAAATTTGTTTTTCCTCTTCATCCATGTAGTTGTGACCTTACTAACAGATCAGATATGGAAAATAAACGTTATGGTGGGCCCTACGAATTTTTTAACGCTGAAAATCTTTTTTTTTTAATTTTCAAAATAAAATAAAATAAAAGATTCGATCCGAACCGTACACAACCCGATCCAACTTGGTTTCCCTGACCGAGTCGGACTCGGTTCGGGTCAGGCCAGCAATGCAACGAATCGGATTGAGTCAGAGGACCCGGACTCAGTCCCGGATCAGATTGACTTCAAGTTAGTGCATTTAAAATTTCGGACCGAGTCAAGTTGGACCCAATCCAGTCTAACTCGACTCAATGCCCACCTCTAGTGATTACATTAGTGATATTGATATGTTAGTGATACTTAGCAATACATTGCTAATACTTGGAATTTTTTATACTACCAATGTTATCGGTATCGCTACCAATGTTATCGGTGTCGCTAAGCTAGAGATAAAGATAATATCAGAGATATTTCAATAATATCGAAGATAATTCGAACACCGCATTCACACGTGGGATCTTCAACGTGGCTAGGAATGTGAATTGGGCCAAGTGGCCCCATGTAATGGTCGTCTAGCCATAAGGAGGCTGGCTCAGCCCTCCTCCTTTGGTATGGTGCTCCGATGTCCTCATCAGGGTGGCAACATTGTCAAAAAGTAGGTGCGAATAGGTATGTAAAAAATGCAATTACTATGGCAGGTTACTAACTAGAGAAATTAAAACAACATTTAGCACAACAAAATGGGCAAGTCGTAGGGTGCCAAGCATTCCAAAACAGAATAGAAAAATGATACGAAAGAATCTGAAAGATATTAAGGAGAAGAAAGCTATTGTACAAAAGAAGTAGGACGTTGTTGATGCAGGTCGAGTTAAAGTTTTTTAGCCTAATTATATGGATATGGGTGGTCACAACAGTGTTGACTCTAATGAGGATTCTGATGGAGAGGTGACGACAATGAAGATAGAGAGCCCGTGCACCACTCGTGTAAGGTGAAGAACGTTAGCAACTGTTTGAAGGTGGTTAGTTTGTGTCATAGGGGAGGTAGTGGGATTGGGACTGGAACTGGAAGTGTTAGTGGAGGGGTGAGAGTGAGAGTCATGGTTTGTTCGGGAACCTACGGCATGCCTTCAGCTGACGACAACCTTCATATGCTCCTCCAACTCCAAGTGAAGGATATGGAGCTCATGCTAGAGACTTGGATGATGTTGTTGTGGAGATGGGGAGAACTTCGTGTGATTCCATTTGTGTAGAAAATAAAAACAAGCAAAAGAGGTAGACACAAATGTGAAGAAAAATTGTTGTTGAGAAGCATGGTAGAACAGCACTCAAGCTATTCATACAAGGCAACATAGCTCTAAATGTTGCAAACTCTCCTTACTAGATTACTAACTCCATTCCCTAGATTCTAAGCAATTTCAACAAAAGAAAATAGCTTAAATTAACAAAAACTCACTGATTGAGTTTTTGGTACCACATGCTCTCCGTTCTCGATTTTCGTACCCAAATCTCCTTTTCTCTCCAAACAAATGAAACCGATTGGTCGAAACCCCCTTAGGAATGTAATCCAAGTAAAAAAAATTCAGAGAAATTGGTTTTTTTAAGATGTTTGGCAATTTTCCCTTTTTTCACATGGGGACTGATGCAGGTGTGCAACATTGTCGATAAGTATCGCACGCATCAATGATATCAAGCAATACATGACCGCAACACTTTGATTATATCGGAATGTATCGAAATATCGTAGATATATTCCGATATTATCGCGATATTTCGATTGAAAATCGGAATGTATCGAAATATCGTAGATATATTCCGATATTATCGCGATATTTCGATTGAAACAACGTTGCCTATAGATACTATTCGCAGATGTTCCTACCATATTCCAGTCCATCTGCTCTACCATATCATCTACCTTACACTAATTGACAGGGAGACAAAGTTAGAACATCTCTTCTCCGTCTTCGTCTATATTTTGTACAGAGATGGAACGAGAGAGCTATTCATGATAGAGAGCGAGGGAAGAAAAGAGGTAGGCTGGCAATTGAAGACTCTAAAGAGAAACTAAGAGAGAGAGAGAGAGAGAGAGAGAGAGAGAGAGAGAGAGAAGTAGAACATCTCACCTCTGTCTTCATGTATACGCCTTGAAGAGAGGGGGTGACAGTTGAAGACTATGAAGAGAAGATGGGTTCCTCGAGGGCACAGACTTGGATGCCGGTTTTGTATCGGCCAATACAGCCTTAATACATCTGTATCAACATGGTGCTATACATGATACGAATCTATATTGGCCCATCTTAAAAACTGGATATTATCCATTTGATACAGCAAGTATCGGCCGATACAATGCCGCTACCTCATATGCGTATCCGTCAAACCGATATGGGCATAAAAAGACAACCAGCTGCCATTTTCGCTTTTTACCCTTTTTTCCTTCTCATGTTGAATTTCTTTTACTTGGGATTTGTTGTATCCCATTTACGACCAGATCAACACCTGTTTCAAAAATCAAAACAACAATTTTTGGCTACAATCAAAGGATCAAACGCAGGGTGGTTGATTTGGAAAAAAAAAAAAACAGAAGAAGAAGATAGAAAAAACCATTTTTTTTAGTTTGTTGTAATCATGTCGAATTAGCATGATAACTGCAAATTGATCAAATCATGCTTGATCTGCGTTCAATTTGGGGATTTTTTTCATATTTTTTTTTTTTCAACTTTCATTGGTAGTTTTTAAAACTTTTTCCAACAAATTGTTATGATGATGCATAAATACAATGTTAATACTATGATTTACGGATTTCACACATGCATTGCTTAAATAAAGTTTTTACAACATTTTTTTGTATTTTCAGACCCTTTTTTTGGCATTTTATAACATTATTATTCTTTTTCCAAAATAAGTTCAGGGAAATAAATCAAATCATAGATCAAGGTAAATCTATATTTTTTTAACATAAATCTACCATTTGCTAATTTTTATTTTGACCTTCTTTTACCATCATTTTTTTTTTTTTTTTTGGTTTTTCCAAAATTTCTTTAGGGGGAATGATAGATTTATGTTGTTTAAGCATAGATCTAAGTTCTTTAAACATAGATATACATTTTATATACCATAATTTTATTTTTTAATGTAGCCCTTTTTTAGCAATTCTCAATTTTTTTTATGTTTTCAAAAATCAAATTGGGGAAATCAAAAGTTATTGTTGTTTAAACATAGATCTACCATCTATGAGCTGTAATTTTGTTTTTTCATGCATTTTCAACCATTTTCAAAAAAATTGTATTTGTTTTCAAAAACTAATTTGGAGAAATGGACGTATGGATGAAATGGTAGATGAATACATTCATTTTCACCTCTCTTTTTCTTTTTTTTTTTGTTTTTGGCCAATTTTAAATTTTTTTTTTTTTATGTTTTCCATTTTTATGAATACACTCTATTTTGGTGTAGTAGGTTGCAGTAGTCTATTAGGTTGTGGTGTATTGGTGTGGTGACGCAGGACAGCCCTAATTATGATGCATGCTCATGGAGATAATTAAACAGCGGAAATAAAAGGAATAAATGATCTAAAATTCTAACAGTAATCATCATAACTGAGAAAATCATAAAGGAAACATGCAATGGAGTGGGCCATCACTACAACCATGAATTATGGAATTCAATTACTACTTAGGTTGGATCCGGCGAGGGATGAGACCTCCCAATCTTGCATGGTCACACCCAATCGATCAATGAAGATCACTAGTCCGAAGAACCAAGAAGTTTCTCGGATTAGGGATTTGAGAATTTGGGGATTTAGGGTTTAGATCGGTTCTCAAGATTTTGATCGAAAAAGGATTAGCCAAAACTGGAAAATAAAAGGAAGAAAATTATTACCTTGAAGAAGTTGGAGGGACACAAGAAGAAATTAGAAGAAGAAGATCAAGGGGAGAAAAGAAGCACCATTAGAGAGAAGAGAGGAAGGAGGCAACCAAAGGGTTTGCTTTTCATTAATCAATAGTTGAAATTCGAGTTTAGGGCTTTAGCCCACTTAAATAAGCAAATAAAGACATAAAATTACTAAAATACCCCTAGAATAAGCAAATAAAGACATAAAATTACTAAAAGACCCCTAACTAAGTCAAAAACACACAAATAACATAAGTACGGGAAAGTTTGGGCGCTCGGTCTTCTTTCTTCAATCTTCTTTCACATGTGTCTTCCCTGAGTGGGGTCTTCTATATGTCCAATCACATGTGAAAGGTCTTCAGCTCCTCAATAGTCGCCTATCCACAAGGACGACACTTGTGGTTGGCGCTTTCTTCGTTGGTACACCTTGAATGCGCTTGTGTCCGCATCAATTCCCCTCGGGTGAGAAAAACTCGACTCCAACGAGTTGAAACTTTTGTAGCGCTCGAGTAGATCTGGATCAATACTGTGAGACTTGACCCGAGTTCGCATGTGTGCATGTATGTGTGTGAGTATGCATCTCATGTATTTTGGTCCCGCGGTCCTACCGGTCAAATTTCGGCGACCCGCGACCTTCGGATAGGGATTGCGGTCACCCTCGAGTTTGGTCACGTAGACCCAACTCAGATTGACCCAAGACCTATGCCATTGCGACCGCATCGTCGCCGCGGTTCCAGCGTCGTGTCTCATGCGTAAATCCGGCGTGTCCATCAAAAGTTATGGGCCGCGCATTATTTGGACCGTTGATTGCATTTTTGGTGGGACCCACCTGATTGCACATTTCCCCATGTGCACTATTCCCCATGTAAGCCACCTTTAGCCTAGCAATGATGACTTCTTTTCTCAAGAAAACCATGATGAGATTAGCTTCTCTAGGCAATGATGAGCCACCCTATCCCATGAGCAATGATTATTTTCTCTTTTCAAAACTCACCTTTTTCTAGGAAAGCAATCATTTCAACCTTAGAAACTCTCTCATCTCCCTCTCTCTTTCTTCATTTCTCTCTTCTCCTCTTTGCAAATATCCTCCATTGCTGAATTTTTCCAGCCCTCTATCCTCTTCTTCTCCCCTAGATCTAACCATCAAAGATCCATCATCACCATTGAACCCCCTTCCTTGAAGCTTAAGGAGCATGGTGGTTGAAGAATCTTGAAGATCCAACAAGTGGGTGAGCATGTAGGATAGATTGCATGGTTCTTATTTTTCATAGATCTTTTGTTGCTTCATATGGAGAGTGTAGGACTCACCACATCAATGGTGAAGGTCCACCACTCCTTAGATAAGGTTTTTTTTTTAGCCATCACTTGCATGCATGTGATCTTGATGGGGCCATTCTCCATGGACCCCATCTTGATGAGATTTCCCTTATTCTTCTCTTCTCTCCTTTTTGTGGTTTGGATGTAATGATTATGTGGCCCACCTGATGTGCCATGCAACCAGAATTTTTAAATTTTGGGACATCCAGGCCCAAGTTGTTGGACACCCAGGCCCAACTGTGCTGCCTAGTTTTGCTGCTTGATTTGGAAAGCCTTTGGGCCTGATTTTATGGATTTTCTTGGGGAGGTGCTGGGCTTGGGAGTTATGTGACACATCAGGGTGGACCCTACCTTGTGGAATCTATGATTTATTTCCCATTTATTAAATTTTTGGGCTGATCTAGACAGCAACATGTTGCTGTCCAGATTGCTGGAATTTTTTTTATGCTGTAATGTATGTGTTGTAGGCCTTGTTTGTGGTCTCCTTTTTCCTGATTTCTTAGACTTCTCTTTGAGGTATGGACCCCACCTAAAAGTATGCTAAACCTCAGCTTCAAATGTCCCTATTTGATCACCCAAAAGGGTGGGCCAAGGAGGGTGGACGGTCCAGATTTTTCTGGACTGTCCAGCTACACTGTTTGCTGGAAACTCATAAATATCAGCCTGATTTTGAAATGGTGGGCCACCTTTGTGGACCCCACCTTACTGTATACTTATATAGGAAGGTTGGTCTTGCATTTTTTCCAAATTTACATAGACCTGGGCCCACTCAAATAGGGTGCTAAAGCCAGGGACAGCAGCATTGCTGCAGCAGGAAAATAAAAATCAGGACCTTGTTGTCCATGAATTTCATGAGTTAAATAAAATATTTCTACCATCCCAAAAATCCTAAATTTTTGTAGGGAGGTGTCCCACCTATGGTAGGACCTATCCACATAATTTCAGGGCCAAGGAATCCTATTTGGGCATCCAAAAGGGTAGGCCAACATACTGGACTGCCAGAAATTTCTGCTGTGCAGTCCAGCAGCATAGTCCCATAAAAATAATATTAAAAAAATAATTTCTAAGAAGGTGGGCCACATTTCTGGATGCCAACTTGTTTTAGGCTTGATGAGAGACCTTGGGTCCAAATTTCAGGAATTTTGGAGGCCCAGAACCCACCCATTGGATGGCCCAAATTCAGGACAGTTATATTCCAGCAATATTTTACCCTGGATAGATTGTATTATTTAAATTAATTTAAATACTTTTGAGTATCCTAAAATCATGAAAATTTACAGGAAGGTGGTCCACCCATGGTGGGACTCACCTACAAATTTTTGGGGCCAATGGAGCCCTGTGTACACCGTGGCAAGTGCTGGAATGGCTCACCACGTTCAGGTGTCCCGATTCACCAGATTTTCTTGATGGTCTGTTTTATTTAAATTAATTAAAATACTTCTGACCATCCAAAAATCACAAAATTTTGAGGATTCGTGGTCCACCTATGGGAGGACCATCTTGTAAATTTTCATGGCCATCGGGCCCCTGTACTGATCGTGGTGTGGCCTGCAAACTTGGGTCAGTTTTGGGCCAGATACTCAGGCCCGTAGGACTACCCATCACGGGACGCCCCTACCTTGGGCTGTTGCTGGGCTTGTATTCCAGCGGCATGGCCCACTTCTAATATGTGTTGTGCATTCCCCTCTCATCCGGTGGGACCCACTATGATATGTGTGGGTCACCATGGGCTAGTAACCCATCTGAATTACATAAATTTCTAGATTCCAGCAGGCCCAGGAAGTGGGTGGGCTGAAATTCCAGTAAGGGGCCCAAATTTACTCCATAGTTGATTGTTTTGGAGCTGTTGTGGCCCACCAGATTTAAGGGAGTATTGCACACACTCCTTACCTTATTTCCTTAGATACTTTTGGGCATAATTAGTTCCTCTTAAGGCCCACCTTTGTGGTGATGTTGGGGGTTAGCCTTAACCAGATTTTTTTTGGTAGTTTGTAGGCCCAATGGGCTGGAAACCTATTTCTTGAGCCCAAGATCGTGTAGGGCCTGACCTTATTGTTTCACAGGCCCAACGGGCCGTCTACAGGCTGACCGTGTGTATTTATTAGCAGTGATGCCCTCATGAAATGCTTAATTATGGGCTGACTTGCGGGGCCCATATAAATGTATAGTGTGGAGGGCCTTGCTAGGTCTTTGGGCTGATGTGGCAAGGCCCACACTGTCAGTATAGGCCTTGCTTATGTGTATTCTTGGGTTTATGGGCTGCCCTCAAGCCCACCATAATGTATGAATTGGATGACTTTTGTTTTGGGCCATTTCTTTAGGGCCCATTATGTGATATAGTATATGCATGTTTGTGTTAGCAAGTAGGCCTTGTGGACTTAGTTCTTTTGGATAGGCCCATTGATCTTGAGCCTATACTCTCCTATCTATTGTGAGGGGCTTAGGGGCAATGATACACAAGAAGTCGGGCCCTTGGCTGCCCATTAAACTGACCCTGTACTTAGGCCAAAAGTGAGGCCCAACTCACTTGTGTTAAATATGAAACTTGCCCATGTAAATGAATTACTGGGCTGCCCATGAAGCCCACCACAATATGTGGAATTATGACCTTTGTGGTTGGGCCTAAACCTTACTTGAGGGCCCACTATATGGCTTATGAGTTGGGCTTGGTGTATGGCCTACTAGTTCACACATTGCTTAGGCCTTAGATCTTTCATTATATGGGTAGTGGTGAGCTACCTCTTGGAAACCAGTTGAGGTTGGATGTCCTCCTGGGTGATCCTAAGGTAAGCTCATAGGTTTCTCTATGGGTGGTTAAAGGCCCACCATAGACCTTAGGCTATTTATTTAAGGCTCAATGTGCATGTATGTAGAACCTACCTTAATGCATGTTTGGTCCAGGCCGTCCAAGCCTTGGATCGCCCGATTGTGGAAGCACTCTCTGCCTTGGGTTGCTGCTGGACTCACAATCCAGTAGTAGGCCTACTTGATCTTTTCATGATATATACACACTCTCCATCTGGTGGGGTCCCCCAGTGAGTATAGTTGGCCTTCATGAGATTATTTTCACATACTCAACTAATTTCTGGACCTTAGCAGGCCCAGGAAGTCAAATGGGCCAAAAGTTTATCAAAGGGACTTCGATGTACAATTTTATGGTTACAACTTTATTTGGTTGTGGGGCTCACCATATTGAGAACTTGTGTACGTGTTACATGCTTATGCTTTCTTATAATCCTTGGGCTTAATCAGCGCATTCTTTTGGGTCACTTTTAGTGATCTTATGAGGACCCCATCTTAAGATCAGAATTTTGGGACATCCAGTGAGCCCAGATTGGGCAGGGACATCCCAGCTTGGCCCAACCATACATTGGGCTGACTTCCACCATTTTGATGGACTTGTGGGCTGAGGTAAGGATAGTATTGGGCCCTCGGTTGCCTACTTAAATTGCTAATTATTGGGCTGATGTAGTGGGGCCCATTTCATCCAAACTTAAACCTATTTTTGGGCCGTATATTGTGTACACGGGCTGCCCACCAAGTCCAACTTAATGCATGGATTCTATGGCCATTGGGAGTTGGGCCTTGGGCCTTAATTCCCCTCTTAGAGCCATGTTGTTAAAAGTAGTATTATATCTTTTTATGGCCTATTATGAGGAATATATGTATGTGGTTACTTTTATTTTTATCTTAAATGTAGGCCTTGGGCCTTTTATCCATATAGTTCATGGTAGATATGCCTTTTTGGGGAATGGTGGTTAAATGTCCCCATTATGGACCCCTCTAGGTCTGATTGTATTTAAAAGTGATTGGATACTTATCTTAGACAGTTTCTAGGCTCATTTCTATGTTACTTAGACCCGTTGTTGTATGCTTAGTCTCATGGGCTACCCCAGGTAAATGGGCCCCCACTAGAGGTGGGATTCCTTATGGATATTGTCTAAGTACCTAGTCGTGGTTCCTTCTTGGATAGGAGGAATGTAATTTACTTTGTATATCACCGCATGATGCGTCTAGACCCATCTTCATGACCCATGTGCATCATTGTATGCTTGGATGACACTGTGTGTGTGGTTATGATTGTGCCATTGGGCATTGCATGCTGTCTCCCTGAGGGACGTGATATTCCCTCTTGAGCATGTTGGATGCTTGGAATTGATGCATAGTTGATTGTGTGATTCATGCATCCAGCATTGCATAATATATGAGTATTATCACCCTTGCTTCATCAGGGTTGTAGCCTCCACAGATACATCGTGGATGGCCATGTTTGGACACCGGAAATGTTACTTGAGCATACCGGGTGCATAGGATGCCCATGGGTGAAACTCCCAAAACTTCCATGGTACCAAGGATCTGCTCCAACGCCGTGACCGGGTGGAATATATGAGCGCACGAGGGCCTTATACCATTAGGCCGCGACTCCCACTGTCATGTAGTCGGTTGGATAGGGGTGTGGCCTTACTCGCCTGATGTAAGAGGGCATTGCTAGGCTGAGTCTGACCAGCTCGTGAATGGGTCCGCTACCGTCAGGCCTTGATGGTGATTGGTTGTCCACAGGCGGGTAGTGAGGTCTCTTATGCTCGTTTGGTATGCGGGTCTGTAGAGCGATAATTGGAGTGTAATGGACCCGGTGATTTCCTTATGATTGGAAATATACTTGACATACGGTTTGGTTATGAGCACTGGCATTACTTGCATCGCATTAGTATTGGTTATGCAAGCCCCTTCATGCATTGCCTTGGTATGGCGTCTAGTACTCATTACATCATATTCATGATAAGCCTTGGTAAGGCTAGTGATATTCTCATTGAGCATGTCTCCTTCCTGTATCTCCTATTATTCTTCTGTGCACTATTATCACACACTAACACCACCCTCTAAGCTTTTATAAGCTTATGCACGATTGATGCGTGCAGGAGATCCTAGGCAGGTGTCGCAGTGGCAGAGTTTGGATTAGAGCTGAGCTTGAGGACCCAGTATTGCATCCTTCCTTTCTTTCTTCTATTATCTTATGTATATCCTTTTGGACCTTATGTAACTTGTAAAAGTTCAAATTCTTAGTGGATTTTGTGATATGTGCCTTTTTTATTCTCAGATTTACTTGTTATGATCTTGGGTATGCTCGTATTGGAAATGGTTAAATTGTTATAGAAATCCTCCTTGTAGGATCCCAGGATCGGAACCTGCTTCAGGAGCCGAGAATGGGGTACTACGGAGGCTGTTGCGGCCAGAACCGGCCATCGGGTTCCTTGTGAATCCGGTTACCGAGTCTGGGGCGTGACAAATACCCTGCAATGCGTCACCCGACAGCCACGTAGATTCAGACGATGGTTTGTTCTTCCACTTTACAAGATACCTTTGGAAACCCCCATCTCTCGTGGATACTATCTTGTCATCCAAGATTTCCTCAATTGCTTCTTTATGGGTAATGGGTGGAGGAGAGGGTGGAAGGGGTTGGGTAGCAAACTCAGAAAAAGGCCATGAAAGGGACGATGTTTCAATAATGGGAGTATGGGCACGGACTAGATCTTCCACATTAAAAGTTGGATTAATGCTCATTTCAGGTGGAAGGTCAACCCGATACGCGTTGGACCCAACCTTTTGTAATATCTTGAATGGTCGAGCACTATGCGCTTGTAATTCCTTTGCAGATCCTTAAGAGAATCGCTCTGGCCTTATTCGCACCATTACATAGTCTCCTTCTTAAAATTCTTGCACTCTACGATGAGAATCAGCTGAAACTTTATAATCATCATTGCTTTTATTTAACCGCTGTCTAATATGTGTATGCAAATCATGAATATGGCGTGCGAATGCATCGGCTAACTCAGAAGACCTTTGGGTAACAAACATAGGTAAGAGATCTATGGGCATTCTAGGTTTATAACCACTTACAATTTCAAAAGGACTCAACCCTGTAGATCTATTAACTAACCCATTATAAGCAAGTTCAGCAGTTGGTAAAATTAGGTCCCAAGTCTTAACATGTTCACCCACTAGACAACGTAGAAGATTTCCAAGGCTACGGTTTACCACTTCAGTTTGACCATCTGTTTGTGGGTGGTAAGCAGTAGAAAATTGTTAACGAGTTCCCATTATGTGCCACAGTGTCTTCCAAAAATAGCTAGTAAATCGAACATCACGATCAGACACTATGGTTTTAGGTAACCCATGGAGACGCACCACACCATCAAAAAAGAGACGAGCAACATGAGATGCATCTGACGTCTTCGAACATGGGAGGAAATGCGCCATTTTAAAAAAACGGTCCACAACAACAAAAACGAAATCGTGCTTTTTTATAGTCTTGGGAAGCTCGAGCACAAAGTCCATACTAATGTCCTTCCACGGAGCATGTGGCACTGGCAATGGGGTGTACAGCCCGGTATTTTGCTTTCTTTGCTTTGCCAGCTGACATGTTCGACACTGCCCTAAAACTTTGGCTACGTCTCGCTTGAGGCTTGACCAATAGAAACGATCTTCCACGAGGGCAATAGTCTTATCACGACCAAAATGGCCAGTTATCCCTCCTGAATGGAGGAATTCACGAAGGAACATACGGGGAATACAAAGTCTGTCTCCCTTGAAAAGAAAGTCATCTTTAAGAACATATTCACCCATAATATGCTGGTCACTAGAGAGCGACGCGTAAGTACCCCCAAAATCAGGACATGTGGGGTATTCATCTTTCAGTTACTCAAATCCGACTACCTCTACACTCAAGGAGTTGAGCAATGCCACTCTCCTACTAAGGGCATCCGTTGGTTTGTTTTCAACCCCGGCCTTGTGTTTCAAAACAAACGAATATTCCTGAATAAACGCTACCCACTTGGCATGCCTTGGGTTGAGTTTCTTCTGAGAATGCAAATATCTCAAAGCCTTATGGTCAGAAAACAAAACGAATTCTTGCGGTAGGAGGTAGTGTCGCCAATGTCTCAGGGATTGCACTACCGCATAAAATTCTTTGTCGTAAGTGGAGTATTTTTGTTTTGCCTCATTCAGTTTCTCACTGAAATAGGCCACTGAGTGTCCTTCTTGACTCAACACTCCACCTATACCGACACCAGACGCATCGCACGCTACTACAAAGACTTTAGAAAAGTCAGGTAGACGCATGACAGGAGCTTCCACCATCTTGCCCTTAATTTCTTTAAAAGCCTTGACGGCGGCTTTAGACCACACGAACTCTCCCTTTTTCATGCACTCGGTAATGGGAGCCATGATCATGCTAAAACCCCTAATGAACCGACGATAAAAAGTTGTTAGGCTGTGAAAACTTCGCACCTCATGAATGTTCCTTGGTTCTGGCCACTCAACTATGGCCCTGACTTTTTCAGGGTCTGCGCGCATCCCTTCAGATGACACTATAAATCCTAAGAACACAACTTGGCTAGACATGAATGCACATTTCTTAAGATTAGCGTACAACTTTTCCTTACTAAGGACACTACAAACCTTCTTTAAATGTTCAAGGTGTGATTCCTTAGTGGTACTATAAATAAGAATATCGTCAAAGTGCACCACTAGGAATTTTTCCATGAACGGCCTTAAAGTTTGTATCATCACCCGCATGAAAGTACTGGGTGCGTTAGTCAAGCCGAAGGGCATGACCAACCACTCATACAGCCCATCTTTCGTCTTAAATGCCGTCTTCCACTCATCTCCTGGGTGTATACGAATTTAATGATATCCACTCTTGAGGTCTAACTTAGAGAATATAGTGGACCTGGCCATCATGTCAAGCATATCATCAAGTCTAGGTATAGGGAACCTATACTTGACAGTAATTTTGTTTATGGCACGGCTGTCCATACACATGCGCCACGTGCCGTCTTTCTTTGGCGTCAACAATGCAGGCACGGCACATGGGCTCATACTCTCTTGGATGAAACCCTTTTGCAGAAGCTCATCAACTTGCTTCTTCAACTCTGCATGCGCTGCAGGGTTCATCCTGTAGTGAGGAAGGTTCGGTAGAGTAGACCCTGGGACAAGATCAATGGCATGCAGCATACTGTATGTCCCTCATAGGTGGCAACTCATTCGGTAAGTCTTCAGGAAATACATCATTGTATTCCTTCAGGACCGAGGTCACCTCACAAGGCAACTCTGATGGAACCTCAGGTGTAATTTCTCTAGCCACAAGGGCATACACCATAGAATCCTCCTTAGCCTCTTTTTCAAACTCTCTTGCGCTAATTATATGTAAAGACTTAGGTTTGGATTTCCCCATTTCTCTAGGCTCACTTGCCTTCTCATCCTTCTTCTTCCCTAGTGTATTCTCAGGTGGCATGGGATTAAGTTTGATCTTTTTACCATTATACATAAAAGTACACGCATTCGAACGGCCAAAGATCGTGACATCTTTATCGAATAGCCACGGTCTACCTAAGAGAACATGTCCCACATCCATAGGTAAAACATCACACCACAGGGACTCTTTGTATGACCCAAACTCGATGGGGACTAGACATTGCTGGGTGACAGGTAGGGATGTCTTGTCAACCCAAGAAACTTTATATGGGTCTGGATGAGGTGTGGATTTCAGTTTTAAGCGATCTAAGGTGCTAGTGGAAATCACATTCTGACAACTTCCACTGTCCACTATCACCTTACAATTCTTTTCACCACACTTGGCAATAGTGTAGAAGATAGTGCTTCGACGCTAGTCAGCACTACTTCTAGACTGAGCTAACACACGCCTGACTACTGCAAGCGTTGCTTCTCCATCCACGTCTTCTTCATCAGTAAGTCCTCCTTCAGGGTGATACTCTTCAACTTCATAATCACCTTGGTCATCTCCACCCTCGTGAGACTCGCCTATAACTAAGGCTCTCCCACGGCTCTTCGTAGGACATTGATTAGACATGTGGCCAAGGTTGCCACACTCATAGCACCTCACTTGGCTCATGTTACTAGGACCAGCACCAAGAACCTCTTTGCCCTTATCCTCCCTAGGCCTAGGCGGAATGGTCGCTTGTGCCCTAGGTTGACTACCAATATTAGGTCTAGTTCCTTGGGAACTAGATCTAGCACTGGAGTCTCGGGACTCAAAACGACGAACGACAGGAGCCTTCAGATATTGCTCTAACTCCTGCACGACTTGATATGCTTCATCTAAGTCCGTTAAGGGCCGAGTAATAAGCTCGCGCTGAAGATCCGCACAAAGGCCCGTCTTGAAACGCAAGAGCGTTACTAGAGGGTCTTCTCGGATATCACATCGCATCACATACTCTTCAAATTTAGAGATGTAGTCAGCGGCAGACATTGACCCTTGGCGTAAGGATTGCCATTGGTCAAGGAGCTTCTGACGGTATGAGAGAGGAAGGTACTTCTCCTTCAACTTCTCTTTCATCTCATACCAATGTGTGATAGGGGCTCTACCAACTCTCTCTATCCTACGCTCGGTGTTGGTTCAGAAGAGCTTGGCTTGACCCACAAGCTTCATCTTAGCAAACCGCATTTGACGGTTTTCTGACATGCCATACCACTCAAAGTAGTGGTCCATGTCAGCAACCCAGTTAAGGAATGCCTTGGGATCTAAGCGCCTATCAAAACTCGGGGCCTCAACTCTCACACTCTTCATCGCACGCTCATCTGGATCATAACGGTCTTGATGACCACATGTGGCTCGTGCCTCTCGCACCACACCACGACCGTTACCACGATCTCTATCCTCACTACCACCACGTGTGGCAGCGCGTTCTTCAATGATTCCTTTCACTTGGGAGTGTGCATCTTCCCCTACAGCGGGGTTTTCCTTTTGGGACGCCTCTAGTTGCTCCACCTTAGTCATGGTAGTGGTAATTTGGTTCTCAAGGCGGGCAAACTCACGCCTTTGACCCGCTTCTAGGGCGGTTATCTTTTGTATCAATTGAGCAAGTTCCTCAGATAACTGCTCGTTATTCATGGTATGTTGAAGTCCGAAACCTCTACCTCTTCTCGTGGGCATACAATGAAGACTTGAACCAAACTCTACCTAACTAGACTACTAGGTGTTATGACTTTTAAGATGAATGCAATGAATGCAAAACTACTATGAACTGACACAATTAAGTTGAAACAGGAAACAACTCAAATCTGGAAATTTTCCAAATTAGGAACTTTCTAAAATTGAAAAGTTTCTAAACCTGGAACTTTCCTAAGTTAAACCTAAAAATCGAAACCCTAATTTGATAACTCGATTTAGACAAAAACCATGTAAGCCTAGGCTTTGATACCAAATTTGACGCAGGACAGCCCTAATTATGATGCATGCTCATGGAGATAATTAAACAGCGGAAATAAAAGGAATAAATGATCTAAAATTCTAACAGTAATCATCATAACTGAGAAAATCATAAAGGAAACATGCAATGGAGCGGGCCATCACTACAACCATGAATTATGGAATTCAATTACTACTTAGGTTGGATTCGGCGAGGGATGAGACCTCCCAATCTTGCATGGTCACACCCAATCGATCAATGAAGATCACTAGTCCAAAGAACCAAGAAGTTTCTCGGATTAGGGATTTGAGAATTTGGGGATTTAGGGTTTAGATCAGTTCTCAAGATTTTGATCGAAAAATGATTAGCCAAAACTGGAAAATAAAAGGAAGAAAATTATTACCTTGAAGAAGTTGGAGGGACACAAGAAGAAATTAGAAGAAGAAGATCAAGGGGAGAAAAGAAGCACCATTAGAGAAAAGAGAGGAAGGAGGCAACCAAAGGGTTTGCTTTTCATTAATCAATAGTTGAAATTCGAGTTTAGGGCTTTAGCCCGCTTAAATAAGCAAATAAAGACATAAAATTACTAAAAGACCCCTAAGTCAAAAACACACAAATAACATAAGTACGGGAAAGTTTGGGCGCCCGGTCTTCTTTCTCCAATCTTCTTTCACATGTGTCTTCCCTGAGTGGGGTCTTCTATATGTCCAATCACATGTGAAAAGTCTTCAGCTCCTCAATAGTCGCCTATCCACAAGGACAACACTTGTGGTTGGCGCTTTCTTCATTGGTACACCTTGAATGCGCTTGTGTCCGCATCATGTGGTGGGCACTTATTCAATGGAGTGGACTTGTTGTTGTGTTTATTGGGTAACTTGGGTTAGATCATTGCCCATTGGAAATTTGAGCCAATGATTAAGCTTGTCAATTAACGACTTGACATCAGGAAAATGGTTGTGAATGACATAGGGAAAATTGCATCCCTCAACATGTTGCAAATTCTCCGTACCCTCCACATGTAGCAAATTCTCCGTATTTTTAGGTATTTGTAGATGCAGCAGCAAATGCAAGACATGAGATTAAAGCACCCAGTTCTCACGACATCAACACGAAATATTCAAATGAAGTGTACAATGAAATGTGGGGTTATATACAATCATTTAGAAGAACATGGGAGAGCAAAGAATACACAACCACGTGCGCTGGTTCAATTATCCCAATGAGGTTGAGCATGATAAATTTCATGGTTTACTCCCACCTTGGTACAATGCTCATTAGAGTCATTGATACATCTGATCAAGTGAAGACTACTCCATACATATTTAGCCCGATGGCCGGAATGGTGGATGAAGTTGTCATTATTAGTTCTCAAGATTGACACTAATAATGAAGCATCATACAAGGCAACTGGAAATATGCTTATGAAGAAGAGGCCTAATCTATTTTGGTCACCTTGCGCAACCCACTACATTGACGTCATTCTCGAGGATATTGGGAAGAAGAAGAGTATATTGAAGTTACTTGAGAAGGCAAGGTTGATTGTAACGTACATCTACAATCACATTTGGATAATGGCTCTCGTAAAGAAGTTCACATGTAAATGAGAGTTATTGAGGTCAGGGCATCTAGATTCACCATGAATTTTAGACCCATGAAGAGCTTATATAATCATAGAAGGGCATTTAACGAGATAATTGCATCTCGGTGGTGGATAGATTCTAAGTATGATGGAAAGCTAAGGAGTGGCACGCCTGTGGCAATGCGCGCAATGAGAGACAACAAGTACTGGAAGAAATTCCTAAAAATTATGCAAGTAATGGAACATTTGATTAAAGTTCTTCGACTTGTAGAAAGTAACAATAGGCTGACTATGGACTTTCTTTAGGAGGCTATGGATGAGGCAAAGTTGTCTATTTTACAGAATTATAAACACTACATGGATCACTGAAAGCTGATAGATAAGCATTGGAATAAACAGATTCACCATGATCTCTACACAGTAGATAAAAAGGTTACAATCATTTAGCTACTTAACAGTTGTTAGTTCATACTCTTTAATTCATACTTACAGTTATAATTTGTGAGTTACTTTTGTTAAACATATAATGTCAAATTTTAATATGCTCTCTTCTTTAATAGTTGCAAGCTACTTCTTAACCCTTTTATTCCGGCACACACCTACATATCAGGAAGATGATGAAATTAATGTCAGTCTGAAAATTGTTATCAAGAGGTTGGAGCAAGACATTAATTGACAAGTTGATGCTACAAATAAGATACCACTATTTAAAATTAAGGTTTTTATTTTAAAATGCATTACATATGTCATATACAGAGTACTTATTACTTTATCTTTCATAGGTGGAGACTTATGCACTTGCAATGGGAAAGCTTTGTAGATCCACTAGCACAAGCTATTACACAGAGAACCAATCTAGCTATAACGAGTGGTATGTAAGATTTAAGATAACTTAGGTCTAAATTTTAAAATGAAGATAACGAGTGCACCTACTTGGAGGAGTTGTAGTCAAAATTTTGAGTCAGACAACATCCTCCATAAGAAGAATCGGTTAAAGCAGAAGGTAGAGAAAAATGTATTCATTCACTACAACGTGAGACTAGGTTAAAAATATGAAGAAATCAAGAGGGAAGGCAAATAACCTACGGCAGTATTGTCCAATATTTTTATACTGCATTTTCGCTAAAGACGACCATCTCTTCTCTCATGGCTTGAACAAAGGAAGAAAGACAAAAATGTAGCCGATGGTGAGGAGCTAAAATTCCTGGATCTCATTGCAGAAACAACCCAACCTCCGAGTCATCCAAAGTCAATTATTAAAGATGGTGACGAAGGACACGGTATCAGTGCAACTAAGTCTGATAGTCATCGCAGTTGCAGCGAAAATGGTGAAGATGGTGATGATCATGTTGGTAGTACCGGTGGACATGTATTTGTTGGTGGTGCCAATGAGACTGAGACGGTAGTGGCTAGCACCTATCATTATCCACATGACACCGTACCCGGCCCAAGCCAATCCAGTCGAGACCACGGAAAGAGCCCAACTACAATGACTAGCCATAGAGATTATTCGAAGGTGCCTAGTTCAAGAGATTAAGATGATGGTGAAACTGGTAATGGTCAGAGGACACATGCTTATTATGATGATGACGACTACCAGGACATCGTAGAGCTCATACCTACACCTACCTATCAGATCCTACGGTCTCCATGGCAGAATTCAACAGCACCACACCCATACAATCAATATAGAGATTATTCAGAGCAACTACCACCACAACTGCCAACTAGTGATGATATATAAAGTTACTATTTTTTTCTGAAGAGTAAAAAATTAATTTATTAAGAAAGCGCAAAGCATTACAACCTAGGCAAAAAGAAAGAAATATTAGTCTTATAAAGATTTTATATAAGAAGCCAATTCCACTACAAAGCGCTTTGCTTCAGAAGGGACCTCCTCCGCCTTACTGCACTCGTTCCGGAAGCACCATCCATTCCCTTTCCCCATGTATAGACCATAAAGCAGTCAGCAGGGCCAACCTCCAAGGATCTCAACAATTACAACCAAACCAAACACCGTGCCCATTCAAGAAAAGGTCCATAAATGATTCCGGCATTACCCAAGATATATCAGGACCTATGAGGCAGCTCCACGATTGCCTTGCAAACACACAATGGATGAAGAGGTGATTTATAGATTCGGTATTATTCTCCATATAAATAATACAAACCATCGACAATCTTTCCCCTACCTACAAGCTACCCAAAAGCTGCAATTTTCGGAGTGGCTCCATATTGTCATACATATGTCGTGTGCTCGCTAACTCCTCCCTCTCCTATCTCCGAAGGGACTCGTAAAATGACCAAACCGAGAAGCGTCCCGACTTATCTTTTAACCACACCATCCCATCCTCTTCTTCATTAACTGGAACATGAGCTTGAAGGCGATCGAGGAGCCTCATAAATTCTTCAATTTCCTCAACTAGCATATTCCTTCGACAAGGTGGTGTCCACACCACCTTAGATCCAATGACAACGAAGCACTTAGATACCATTATATCCTTTTCCACTGCTAAGCATGCCACTCTCCAGAAAGCTTTTTGGAGGGACATGTCTCCAACCCACACATCCTCCCTGAATATGATTCTCTCCCCATTTCTGATCGCAAAGCCTATCCCTACAATAAAACTGGACTTGAGCCTTGCAACTCCCTTCCAAATCCACAATGCTTCATAAAGAGACAAGTCTTTTACACCCCATCCTCCAGCTATGCACCTGTACTGCCTACCATTCCTCGCACAAGGCATTCTCTTTTGTCCTGAACTGCCACAAACACTATCCTCACCCCATGTGCCTTTTAAAATGTTTGGGGATGTTGCTAACCTCCCCATGAAGGTGGGGGCATTAGCAAAACCCATTATAATTATAAAAGCTACAGATAAATGAGAGAGTGAGTAGTGAAAAGGGGAGAGAAGGAACTGTGAGAGAGAGAGAGAGAGAGAGAGAGAGAGAGAGAGAGAGAGAGAGCTAAGAATCGTTGTCTCTTTTTTAGAGCACGAGAAATATGAGTTTTTGATATTCTAGCTACGTATGATGCTTGATACACAGGCACATGGAAATGGTGTGTAAGGATATAGTAACTCAAGATAAACTGACTACATGGTGCTGCCTGCTGTCTCTGAATAACAGTCCAAAATCAGATTGTCAGACAATCCTACCTCTGATTTGTGGATAACTGTTTGTTGAAACTAGACCATTGGATAGTTTTTAACATTTTATTTTAACCGTCCAATAAATAGGCACCAATCTGATAGGCAGATAATCAAATAAGCATATATCTTGGTTCATGGTACATCGAAATCAGTGACCATAAATCAGACAGCTTCAATTGAATTACTTAAATCTCACATATGCACTTTTTAAAATAATTTATGAGTACCTATGTATCATCAACACAGTCAACCAGAGGATCAAACTTTTTCTCTACGATACGCTTACAAAAAAGGGAAACATTGGCATCACAACACCTGGGCACTCAAGGGCGTGGCCTATTGCTTCCATAGGTCGAACAACTTCATCTGTGAGATCAATACCATCCATCAGGTGAGCCACCTAATGTTTGGCTGAATCCAAACATCACACAAATCCAAAACTATAGGAAACAGTGCAAAATCATTCCTAAAACCTATAAATTCACATGGTGTGGTCCACATGTGTCAGAACAGCATAATCTTTGCAACATCCTTTCCTACCAGCGATTTGGCATCAAATGATTGGATTGGATGGCATATATAAACAACAGTGGGCCCCAATTCAACTAATGGTGGGCCCATCCCAACTCTTCCCTACAGTGTGGCTTGCTTGAGTTTTGGACCGGCCTGATTTTTGGGTTCAGGGTGAACATTTTGCAACACATAATGGACAGGGTGGATCTCATGCACGTTGTGCCCCACAAGCCGCTCAGTTAGCAGTAGGAATGGCCTATCCACCTACTCGTCAGGCAAGGACGGTTCATTAAAAAACCTTAAAATTTTGCTATATTTTTATCGAACGATTACGGTCATGCACATAGATACGTATCTAGTAATTATAGACTTGTCAAATCCAATTAACAAAAGAGATGTAATCTAACAACCCAATTGAGTTATTTGTATTTGCAATAAAGCCATAGAGAGCATGTTTGGTGAAAATTGAGATTTATTAACAACCAAATTTTACCAAACATAAACATTAACAGCTATGAGTGCATGCTTGTACCTTTAGTTTTCATATATGAATGAAAGATTGTTTATATTTGTTTTCATACTTCATTTCATGGATGTTTTGTTTGGGGTTGAGCAGCAATAAGGCAATTTTTGAGAAACAAATTTTTTCCAAGATTGAATGTTAGAATTTCGAGGTTGCATTTAAAAAATGAAACCTCAGACCACATTTCCAGTGGAGATGTTTTAAGGCCATTGCACACTGGAAGGCATAGCTTTGGAAAGGCACACAAAGTAGAAACAAGATCAGACAGTTGATCTGCTTCCCGTCTTCCCAAAACAAAACAAATATTTCGCTCATCGTAGGCAAGAAACAAGCGGGACATCAATTTTGCAATTTGCACAAAAATCAGTTCTATGCAACCATGTTCACAGGGCATCCAAAACCCATCTTAGTTAAAGTGCTATTTAATGTTGTCCATGTAGACCATCCTGAAGCCTTCTTTCATGTCATTGACATTGTCCTCTTTTACTTAAACGATCAAAGGAAAATAGGAGGCAGCATAACAGAATACGTACATTGGGTGGTATAGGTTCTTGTGATGTGTTTTGATATCCTTGGGATGGTGGGATAATGACCCGACGAATGCCTCCAACTTTCATTGACTTTACAGCCGCTTCAATGCCTGAGATAACCTGGATAAAGCATTTCAAGAAATTAAGAATAATAGCTTCCCCAAGTTGATTCCACAATCACTATGACAGGATCATCAAAGTCATTTATTTACATTGCAGTGATTTTAAAGGTGAATGTAAGGCACAGTGTGAGCTAAGAGCCTCCTTGAGCCCTTGAAGCATGAACCTCAGACATTTACACAATTTTGTAGGGCATGTTGGATTGTAGGATGGAAAGGAAAGGACATGTCCTTCACAACTACTTTTCCTGCATTTGTGAAAGATTTTTTTCGTAGAAAAGGCATTTTCCCACAGTAGGAATTTCCTGGAACATTTCCAATGTGTCAATATGTCACATGTGCGACATGAGCCGCCATTCATCTCCAAGCACACCACATGTGCATGTGCCAATTTACCACCTGCCCCAAGTGCAATTGTCTATCTTCAAATGCCCCACATGTGCCATGTGTGAATGTCCACATGTGCCACTATCCATCTTCAAATGCATGTGGCACATAGACAATCTACCACATGCCACCATCCAATGTTTACAGATATATCAGCCAATATTATCAGTATCGTACGTGAGCGATATGAAACATGGGTGGAGTTTCTGAAATCCTGAGTATCATGCAATGTATTGGCATGTATCGCAGTGTATTGCCGATATCGCAAGATATCGGCGACTTTTCCTTTGTAAAGTTCTTTGGTATCCATGATACCTGTCGATATCGACAGATGTCGTCAACACCTGACAGGAACCACAAATCTTTCTTCAAAAAAGCTCCCAAAACTCTTTTTTCTACTTTTTCCTTCAATCTTCTCTTCTAAACACATTGTGGGTGGATTTTGGTCCATCCTTTGGAATCTTTTGAGAGAAAAACCTAGATTTCAAACTGGAATGAAGATTTTCCCGGATTTGGGGCCAGTTCTCATTCGATGAGTGATTTTGCATTTTGATCCTTTTTTTTAATCATACAAAATCGGTGTCAAAATGTTAGAAATTCTTGATTCTAAATATTTTACATGGAAAATCAAGGATTTGAACCTTCGATTTCGAGATTTGAGGGTATGTGGTCCAATTTGGGGGAGAGGAATAGGAGGTGTTTTGAGAATAAGTCAGAAACAGCGGATGCCTCTCCTCAATGAGAGCTATGTATTGGGTTAAAGATTGGGTTTTGAGTTTAAAGGACTTGGATCCTTTTGTGATTGCTCCCTGTTGGGCATTTGATTTTCTTCTGTTGTTTTGTGTCATTTTTCTTGTATTCTTTTCGGCCTTTGGGCGGCTTCCAATAAAGTTTCATAACCTTTCAAAAAAAATGCTTTTAGACCCCTATTAAAGAGAATTATCATGTACCCTTTTTTTTTGCAATTATTCGATTCCTAAATATGCAAATATGTGTATTTTAGCATCTCCTAAAGTTCCATTGAGAAATTCCACCATTTCCTTGTGTTTCCTCAATGTTTCCCTAGTTAATGATACATTTTTGGGCATCAGAGATAATATCGGTGATATCGATACATGTTTCCGTATCCCCAGCCAACGATACATGTAACAATATCGATAATACGAACATTGTTTGGTGGAAGGTGTAAAGGTGTATCTAGAGCATCCTTCCATGTGGGTGATGCTTATATTGCCTTAATGGATAAATTTCACTGCATTTTTGTTTTTGCTTAATAAAAAAATTTTGCCTACAAAAAAATGGAGATTCGTGGTTTTATAAAAATGTTTTTCCAAGGATCTATGAGGGGGAAAATAAAAAATGAGAAGTACGCTGACTAAAACAATCCATAAAGCATCTGTTCTAGATAATTCCATAAGTTTATTGCTAATTCCTCAAAGCAAGCCTTCTGTCTAAGGTGTATACCACTGAGGTAGGATGACTCTAGGAGTACACATTAAGTATTTCACTTGATGAGGTTCTGCCTCAAGGCTTTGAAGATGCATCATATGCCTCAACAAATCATAAAATCAAGTTATTTCACTTGTATTTCCTCTACACATCACATTGTCATCAAATCTTACTTTGCCCGATCCAACAACAAATATGAAAGGAACTGTGTCGCCCATTTCGTCTTTGTGATCGTATGTTGAATCAAAGCGCCACCCTTGTTTTGCTGCCAGCCTTCCATAGTAATGAATTGCAACCTTCGCAATCAAAAGCAGCAAATAAATCGTATTTATTCTGTGTCATTACAGTGATATGGCATTTAAAATGTGGATGTCTCATGGAATATAGGACAGTGTGAATTTGAGTGCCAAAACCAATAATACCAATAGAAATTATAACTGACATGGTGCATATAATGCACCTATTTCTTTGTTCCACCCAAGACCAAGTTGAGCTCCCATGAAATGTGGAACCCACTGAGATTACTGGTATGTACTCGTGGGTGTACAAAAGGAGCTGCCTCTAACACATGAAAATTGATCACAACTCACCTTGAAAATGAATGCAGCTTCTCTAGAAGATATCTACAGCATCACCCCTTTGAAGAGATGAATGCAACAGGAATAATTTACAATTATTAGGATCATTTTGGTCAACTCTGAAAACCGACAATATTTCTCTACTAGAATCATTCAAACCAAAAAGCTTTCTGCAACTCTACCAAATCCTCTTACTTCGTTGTTGAATGTGAGATGGTAATATCATGGTTTTAAATAGCAGTTTGGAGTGCAACCATGGTATTCAAAAATGGTTACTGAATGGCCATTACTTAATGTTAACTTTGGTACCCGTTACACGATACTGGGCGGTAACGCCCATTCTGGAAGGAGAAAAAAAAAAGGCACGTAACGAGCCTGTAATGGCCATAATGGCCGTTACAGCCCATAACAGGACGATACAGGGCTGTAATGGGCCGATGTAGACATTTTCTTCCTTTAAAAAAAAATTAACCATTATAGGGCCGTAACACCTGCTATGGCCCATACCATAAGGGCCATAAGGCTGGCCATTACAACCGCTATTACCATTACTGAATACCTTGAGTGCGACTCACCTGAAGAACCAAACCAGAAATTTGCCCCAATCCATTTGATTCTGCAATAATACTTTCTCGATTCCATTTTAGTCTGGTGACTCATTTCATTCCCCACTGAAATTAAGACAACTGAGCAAAGTTGATCAGTGTTGAACAATATTTAGAACTATTAAGTAATATCCAAATTCTTATAAGGAAACTAAATTTGACATTACATACTAAAGGAGAGGGAAATTTGCAAAAGAAAGGTAACAGGAAGCAATGTTCAGTGTGTCGAATGTATAGGCCAATATTTCGGCCAATATTTTTGGTTCCACAGGTCAGATATGCGAAACCATCCAAGAATAGAAAATTCCCCGTGTATCAACAAAAATCCACAATTTTTATGCATGCCGATATGTCGCGATATTTGCAATAGTTGGTTGTATTGTAGACGTCTTTGCGATACATGCAATATTTCAACTAAAACCAGAATAACCAGCTAGATTAGAAACATAATAGCAATAACAAACTACTTGTTGCCAAAAGTTTTTTTGGGATTCTCTTTGTAGTTGTGTTTAACAACTCCACTCTGGTTGTTTGCATCAGAATACGAATTTAGTGGAGAAATAGTGATCGGAGAGATATTTCTCAGCATAGTTTTGTCTGAGCACATTGTTTTATCACCTAAACAATGGAAACCTATTGTGTATAGCTTTTTGTAATATTTTGAATTCTATGTTAGTAATCATGTCCTGAAGTTTCACTGAAAATACCATCATTTTCTTATTGTTTCCCAATGATTCTTAGGCCATTATATATTATAAGATACATGCTACATTTCCAATGTTTCCCATGATATTTCTGTATCCAAAGGGTGCGATGCATAGTGCAAATTCGTGGGACCTCCAACAGACTCGAACCCAACGCTAGGCATCAAAGCCATTCATCCACTTTTGCCCATCTTGGATGACTGATGGAGAACCCCACCACAACATGCAAATGAACATTTAAAACTAAAAAGGCCACTAATTCGTGTTCAAATCAAAAGTATATCACAGGAACAGTTAGGATTGTGGCAGTGAGAGTCACCTACAAATAACTTTGATTTGTCAAGAGGACTTTATGTGGTATTGTCACACATAATTCATACACGTTCTCTCTCCACTACCAACATCCACTCTCTTCCACCACATAACCAATGCCGCTTTCCTCTCCCCTCTCTTAATCTCTCAACCCTCAGAATTAATTTCTACCCTCTCTCGATTAATCTCTCAAACTGGTGTTTAGTAAAAGATCTCGACTGGATGATTCTCATGTACTTCCTTCAAACAATGAATATGAGGCCGACGATATGGTCAATATCGATGATACCAACATTGAAGAGCTTCAAGGGGAACATTTCGAAGAGGATGGTGGTGACTACTTTTGTAGCTTATACACAAGAACGGACAAGATCCTATAGTAACTTAAAACTGCTACTAGATGAAGTTATTTTATGAGGGGCAGCGGAAGGGAAAATAAAAAAATCTAGGAGGTACAAAGAGTGGGTTTTGTAAGCACAATAAGAAGAATTTTGTCAGTTCCTAGAAGAGATTCATGTACACTTCTTTGGTCCGCCTGAGAAAAAAGTTGCAATTGGTAGATGCATGGTTTGATGAATAATCACTCGGAATATGAACAAGTGCATCAAAAGGTTGAAGCTGCTAAGAAACAAAGTATGCCTTCTTCATTAAGGAACTCAGCACTAATGCAATGATGTGTCCAATCATCGCCTAGCCCACTTAAGGATGCATTCGCTGTACAAGATAGAAATTTTGTGGACCTCAAGATAGTCAAAGCATTGTGTACTCATGGAATATCTTTCAATGTACTGTGAAACCCTCAATTCCATGAGATGATATCTGCAATAAACAGGGGTCCGAAAGGTTATAAATGTCCTTCATTCAATAAGGCTAGAACGTTATCAATAGATGAGGTGAAAAGGAACAAAGACAGAATTATATACAATGAAAGATGCTTGGCATACTAATGGAGTGTCAATTATTTCAGATGGGTAGACGGATGTTAAGAACAAGCCACTAATAAATAGAATTGCAGAAAACGAGAAAATTTTGAAGCAGAAAACGAGATAAGAGCAAATATTGCAGAATTATTATTTAAAGAGATTGAAGAGATTGGACCATCAAATGCTATAAAGATTGTGACAGACAATACGGCAAACTGCAAATTTGAAGAGGAGTTCTCAAATATTTTGGTCTCCATATGTTGTTCACACATTAAATTTGATTTTGAAAGGCTTAGAAATCTCATTTGATTAGTTTAGAAGAATGTATTTGATGGGTAAAAAATTGTCAAATACTTTAGAAATCATACCCATGCATTTGTTATATTTCGAGCTCATATTTTGAGCTCCAGTCAAAATTAGAATTATTAAAGGTGGCAAAAACACGACTTGCCTCACACCATATTATGCTGAGAAGGCTTGCTGATGTGAGCAAATCCCTGTCTACTGTAAATTTTTTTCAAAATCATGGAAAGAGTGGGTGAAAAGTGGAAAGGAAAGTACAATAGAAGCAGAGGCCTAAGTGATAGAGCACAAAAAGAATGATAAATTCTGGAACGATGTGGATGTAACACTAACGATGACAAAACTCATTTATAAATTAATCAAATTTTGTGATAGAGATGGTCAACTCATGGGCAAGGTATATGAAGGAATGGATAAAATGCTGGGTGAAATGAAAGATAATTTAAGAAGTACTAAAAAGAATAATAATGTCCAGAAATTGAGAGTATTGTGCTAAAGTGGGAAAGAATGAATATTCCTATACATGGTCTTGGTTTTGCTTTGTTGCCACGGTTTTATGATCCGATGGAAGTATGCCTGCTCCTAGGGGCATGATCCGAAAGAGCCTTAATCAAGATAAAGAAGTCTATATTGGTGTTTTCAAAGCATCTGATAGAATAGCACAAGACCAAAATGAGGCAAAGTTCTTGCGCAAACAATTTGCAGATTTTCATATGCAAAGAGATCATCACTCCATGGCAATTGCTTGCATGGATACTGCAAGTATGGATTGGACGCCATAGATTGGTGAGCAAGGCATGGATCGAAAACACCAGAACTAGCAGAAGTAGCTAGAAAAATATACTCACAACCAATCACAACTTCATCTGCCGAGCGAAAATTGGATTACTTATTCATTTATTCATAATGTCAAAAGAAACTTATTAAATTTGTTACAGGCTGACAAACTGGTATATATTCATTCAAACATTCTATTGTTATCACGGTTTCATGATAGCTACAAGCAAGGGCCTTTCAGAAAAATGAAATGTTGATCTGGAGCGTAACGGAATAGACAATTCTTCCTTGAGATTGGAGAACTTCGATAGCGATTGTTAGAGGGTGATGATTCTGATGTTCCACAGGTATGCTTAGATTTAATATTTAAAGTTTTTTAATTTTTTATAAAATTTATGTTTATGAAAATTTTCTATAGGAATTCTTTAAAGAAGAACCAATGTTGCCCAATCAGTTCGTAGTTCACAAACACATGGAGCGAGTTCTAACTCCGGCTCTTGCTAAACCATCACACCACAGTCAAAGATTATGACAAATGCAAATTTCTACCTTCGCTTGGAAAGGACAATCATCTATGATGGGAAGGGGAGAGGGACTGGCAAATTAGTTTAGTTTTGGTTATTTGATTAGTTTAACTCAATTTTATGTTATTTTTATGGACTATCAACTTTTAGTTGGTTGAAGAAATTTTTTATTAGTGCACTATTCTTTATGGTTGTGAACTGAAAATGCATCTTTTTCTTGTGGTACTATACACAAAATGATAAATTTAGATATTAAGGCGTATAGGAGTGACCTAATTATGCGACTAAAGATGGTGACTTCCGCCCAACTGAAGCGATCAAAATGAGCCTAGCACCAGCGTACCGCATGTTGAATGAAACAGCCTACCACATACCAGAGCAACCCAAATAAGCCTACTCCAAGCGTACCTCATACTGAAAGAATAAGCATACCGCGGACCCGTACCCATTCTCGTACAGCATAACGAAGCAATCTGCATTCCACATAAAAATAAATAAAATAAAAACCCTAGACCGAGTTCAAGAACCCGTAACTCGTCCCTAATCTCCCTCTCCCATGTTAGTTGCGCTGCCTGTGTACTTTACCCTCTCTGAATACCTTCATCTCCATTTTCACGTCCTTTGAAACACAGACAATCCTTCAAATTCTTGTACCCCGCCTGCCAAGCACATTATGGATGGTCCACATTAATGATAGAACCTTTTCTACCACTAGCCATTGATAAGATGGTTAGGATCATACAATTGAAGTGGTTTTCAAAATGGATGAGGATCAAAGGCGCGTGATGACAGTCCATACCAAAGATCAGAATTTTTCTAGTCTAATGAGCATGAACCATCCTACTAATAGTTAGCATCATCCAATTGAGGTGATTCTTCTAGAGGAATGGACAATTAAAGGCACATGATGATCAATATGAATGGTCCATTTCTCTAACCATGGGTCAAATGCATGGAGTCATTCAATCAAAGTGATTTTTGTGAGTGATGGGCAATGAAAAGTGGATTGAACAAGATGAACGATCCAAATCAATGACCAAGCTTTTTCTAGTATGAGTATGATCAATATGAATATTACATTTTCTTGACCATTGGCCAAATTTTTAGGGACATCCAATCAAAGTGGTTTATGAAAGTCATGGTTGGCCGCACATGATGGATGGCCCATACCAATAATTAGACCTTTCTATAATATAATCACCGTCTCCTGCTCATTAGATGAGCTGATGGAGACAGTGCAGTGTGTGCAGGTGATCCAGGGTTCAATCCCTGGCATACTTACCTTTCAAAAAAAAAATGGTCAGGGTCATCCATCCATTCCATGGTGTGAAAAATCACCCAGCATGACTCAATATTGTTTCAGCCAAGACCAGTTTGAGTCACACACACACACACACCCCCCCCCCCCAGCTGATATGTGCGACTTAGTCCTGACTTGTTCCGAATCGAAATGCCTTACCTTGTCAGGGCGAGCTGTAAAAAAGAAAAAGAGAGAGAGAGAGAGAGAGAGATAGAGAGAGAAGAAAAAAAGAAGTTAAGAGGGAGGGAAAGAAAGGAAAAGAAAAGAGAAGGGGTAGAGAAAAGAGATGGCAAACATGTCTCCAATTTTAGTTTTGCACCATTTGAAATTGCTGGTGACACTTCAAACATACACATGGCATAGTTGCACGACAATCAAGGGCATCCAAATCACTGATCCAACTACAGCTGAAGCGTAAAAGAAAGTTGCACTGAGAAGATAATATTAACCATTTAATTTTTTTTTCCCTTCAAATTGGACCTTTTACTTTTAACCTTCCATTTTATAGCCATTAATCGGAAGGTTAGATTGCTTGATCAGTGTGATGTGGAAGATCTATTCCATCCACAAAGGGACCCACAATTTGGATGGTGGATAGCTAGACATTAGTGCCACATGTGAAGAGGACGAGCCACCGGCATTTTCAAAATGGTGCAAAACTAACACAAGTGTCTACTGTCTAGCCCAAGGAGAATTTTGTAACACCCAAACACGTGTATAAGGCAACTCATTACACAATTATATGTGCCAACATAGCAGATAGCTACTAGATCCAATCCATCCATTGGGGAGTACACACCATGGAGATGCCCGAGCCCAAGAATCAAGCCAACTCACTAATTATGTAGAGCACTGTTTATGAAACAAATCTACACGTGTAGGAAATTTTGTTGAAACTTTCTAAGCCCGTCTGCTATTTTCTAATTTAATAACCCACCTTTTGTGTGGATGAACCTGATTTTGGATCAGAACATCGTCAAGGTCAATTCCACCAGGTAGACGGCTTGGATATTGCACAGGTCTGCCATGCTAGTGCCTTTGCATCATATGGCACCCTTGCACATGCATGTGGAGCCTAAAAAAGAAAACATAACGCAGAGCGAAAGAGAGAGACCTTTCCAATCCCATCACCTTTCACTTTCCACCCAAAATAGGAGGTGTGTCCAACTTGATAGGGATGGGGGAGAGGAAGCCTCCTTGTGAAGTTACCTTTGTCAGATTCAAACAGCACCGCCTTGGTGACTCTTCAACTATACACATGGCATGGCTATATGACAGTTTAGACTATCCAAATCACTGGTCCAATTGTGGAAGGATCATAGCCAAAAAATTAAACAAAGACGGTGATATTGACAATATGATTTTTTATTTTTTATGTTTATCATTTGTATTTTCTTATAGATTCTTGGGCGACTCATCCCATATCGGATGAATCATATCAGCATCCTACCAGAACAAGTCGTACCCAAGCTGTTACTTTAATCCTTGATCCATTCTCCTAGCCATTCATCAAAGGATTAGGGCATTCAATCAAAGTGGTTGTTGAGGGAGATGGGCAATCAAAGTTGGGCCGCGCATGATGAATGATCCAGATAAATATTTGGACCTTTGCTTGAATAATTAACATGGACCATCCATTGTCTTGGCCATTGATCGGATGGTTAGGATCATTCAATCAAAGTGGTCTTTGAAGGGATGAGCTGTCAAAAGTAGATTGCACATGATGGATGGTAATTGGACCTTTGAAGTACAATCAATATGGATCTTCCATTTCCCAAATTATTGGAGCCAATGCCTAAAGTAGCCATGCCCACAGGATCCAATGCAAGTAGGGGAGCCCATGCAGCAAGGGGAATGATGAACGAATACCATCCATCTAATTAGCCCAACTATGATTGCCCACAATTTACATGTATATATATAGTTTATCCAAACAAATGGACAAATTAGCACCACTATGGATCTTGGTTTGCCATTAAAAAGTATAGGACAAATTAGCACCACTATGGATCTTGGTGTGCCATCAAAAAGTATAGTTCTTTGAAATTTCAGACGAGTGAGAGCTGTAGAAGAAGTTCTCTCGACTGATTTCAAAACATTCTCTAAGGTGGCGTTTGGATGCCCGTAAGTTCTGTAAGTTGTAAGTGATTTACAAATTAGTCATTTATAAGTGAAAGTCACTCATAGGTAATTCGGTTTTAATGTAATCTACAAGTCCACGGGATGGTTTTTGTGTTTGGGTAACCTATAAGTTAGTTACAACTTATAAGTAAGAAATTGTATATTCATACTAAGGAGAACTTAGAGCAGTGAATCGTTTTGAAATGTTATAATCACATAAGAAAGCTTGGCACCAAATATATCATTTTGTTAAGCCCATTTAAATGAATATTTGAGCCAATTCTTAGGCTAAACCAATCATCAAGTGGGCCATAAAAGTGGGCCCATGGATTCAAAATACCTATCACATAGAGCTAGGATCACCAATCAGTTTCACCTATATATTTTCTAGGTGTGCCATATGTATGGAAAGAGTGCTTGATTCCTTAGAAATCAGTGATAGCATCACAAACTTTCTCATAATTGAAATGTAAGAAGGCTCAAACAAAACAGGTGAGCAAAGGTAGGGAATGAGCTCATTCAATAATGTAGCATTAGAAGGAAGCTGCATGCACTCACTATCCATTTAGTTAGGCTTCTTGAGTATTCGAGTAATTAGTATATTTTGAAGTCATCCAATCAGGAAATTACAATTCTGGTCTGTCATTTGACTCATCTCATACAGAATGCAAAAACGTAATAAATCAGCAATGGATCTAACAGCTAGTTGCGCAGTTATTTTGGCACATTGAGATTAGGCAACTGAGAATGCACAACACAATACAATGCATCAATACATTCATCAAATAGGTGGGCCCGCCTATAAATCCACATGGATCGGCTTACGACATAATAAAAAAAAACATGAATTTTAAACAATATAAAGAACAATGGTCCACATTCAACCGAGAAAGAGAGAGATCATGAATGTGATTTGGTGAGGCCGTGACCGTGGGGCTCACCAACAGCCGTGTTACATGTGCATACAAAGCCACCCGCACGTGAACACAAGTGAAAGAAAATGCTAAAAAATCAGAAATCTAGCAATAGAACTCCTCAATAATCTCAGGTGAAAGGAGCATTATTGGGAAAACATACAAAGCAAATAGCGCAATTGGAACAGTTCAACAAGTGAGTCATACAATGGATGGATTCAGTGAGGTTGTGACCATAGGGCCTACCTTGATGTGTGTTTTGTATATCCACGACGTCCATCATTTTTGCCAGCTCATTATAGAACATGGGCCCGAAAAAAATTCTCAGGTGGGCCACACCATAGGAAACAATGGTGGCTTCAATGGCTGCTCTACTACAAGTGTTGTAATAGTGGTTGCAAGTAGGTTGTTGGTGCATTCCCCCCTCCCTCTTTTCAAAAATCTAAATGTTTAGCCTATAAGTCACAAGGAGATGACTTCTCACAACCAGCTCCCTGCAGTTTCCCGAAGGTTTTGCTTGTACAGGTGAATTTCCTCCCCCAAACACCACCGGTAAGCGACTTCCTTGTAAGTCACTTCGTGGGCCACACCATAGGAAACAATGGTGATTGAATACCCACCATCCAAACAGCCCCCAATAAAATGGTGCTGCCAATCCGGGTAAAGAACAGTAGAAATAACCAAATCGCATTCCTTCAAATTCATATTGAGGTACTAGGCACCAAATTAAAATCATTGTACTTCCCATATGAGGTTGAAATAAACATTAGGGGCCGTTAGGATAGTGTTAAATGATTTACTAGTAAATCATAACTTGTGTTTGGATGCCCTAAATTGCTTGTAAATCATTTACTAGTTGTAAATGATTTACCACCTTTTCCCCATTTTCATTTCCTAACAAAAAGCTGGGATTTCTTATGCCAGCAAATGATTACTAGCGAGAAGCCTCAAACGGTTCTTTTTTTAAAGGCTGGGAGATGCACACCTCCCTCTCTCCATTGTATCTGAGAACTTGACACAGGGGAGGATGTGATGAGGTCGATCATCATCTTCCTCAATCGATAAATACCTTGAATCCACAAGGTGCTCTTGAATCCACAAGAGAAAATCTTGAATCCAAGAGAAGAAATGGAATTTCTAAAAAGTTTTAATTGATAGCTGATAATAAAAATGAGTTTAACACCTTTAAATAACCCTAAACAAACCCTAAAAACGTAATCGAAGAGTTCTATCAAACTAGGAAACAAATTTAGAAAATCGTGCAAATTTCCAACGTCTGTCAACCTGTCGTTGACAGGTTGAAACAACCAAAAAGTGATTTAAACCAAAAATTCTGTGATTTTCGACCTATCAACCCGATCATCGACCTGTCAAACAATATTTCGACCTGTCTAAACTGGCAGAAATCAGCCAACAAGCAATCTAGAATTTCTGGCGGAATTTCGACCTGTCGACCAAAGATCGTCGACCTGTCGAAACTATGTTGAATTTTGTCGATTTCTCCTTGGGCTTCTTCCGGTCCATGTGTGTTAGGAATGTGCTTGATCCTCATCCTACATCAGACCCCTCCACTTAAAAAAAAAAAAAACAAAAAAAAAACAAAAAAAAAAAAAAACAACCTCATCCTCAAGTTTGGTTCACGGTATGTGTTCAACTTCCTCGAGTTCTTCAATGGATTCGGTTCACAATACTTATACCGGACTACTACATTGAAAGTCCTCGAGATCTCCATGCCCTCCAGAAGATTAAGAACAAAGGCATTATCATTGATTTTTTTAAGGATCAGAACAAGGCTTATCTTCTTATTTAACAACTCATTATACTTCACAATTAGAAACTAGTAAACTAGCACATTATCATCCACTTGAACCACCTTCTGGCACCAATGTTTGTTAGCATCTTCCTTGTTCTTGATGTTAGACTCCTGAGCTATCACAAAACATATACTCATGCTCTCCTTAACTTGACCCTTATGGATCAGTTCCTCCACTTGTGCCTACAAGATCTTGCATTCTTTTTGATAATGCATGAAATTAGGGAAACTTGTCCCTGATACAAGATCAATGTGGTTTTGTAGATCTCGTATGGAAGGCAATTCCTTAGGAGGTTCATCGAGCACAATTGCATTGAACTCCTGCAACACTGATTTCAAATTCTTTAGGATGTGCACGGGCTTCACATCTTTGTCCTTTTCAATTAATGCATTTACATCCCTTGTCTCCTCAGATTGTTTCACGAAATCATGCTTAGTTACAAGACACTGTCCCTCCACTTTAAAAGTCTTGGGTTGGTTCTCCATTTCCACAGGGGTCACACTACGCCGTTGATGAATTTGACGGCCTGTCATGACTCCTTCTCAACCGGGTCACCTCTCGCTGACAAACAATTGGATTGCTCTATGTAACCCCTTACTGATTGGCTATCATCACCTCTTGCCAACAAATAATAGGATTGCTATGAATAATCTATCACCGATCTACTATTGACAATTTTGGTATTGAAACAATACTTAATCATAGTCTCTGGGGAGGAATCGTGTGCATAACAATTGCTTCACCCGAGGTCATGTATGGATTAGCGCCTTCATCTGTCTCGTCCGATCGAGTTGAAGTTGTTTCCACCAAGTTGAAGCTCTACCCTTCAACTTGAAGGCCACAAATTTAGCCTTCTTCTCCTAAGGGATTTACATGTAGTCGAAGAAGCGTTCAACTTCAAGTAGCCAATCGAGGAAGTCCTCGTGTGGAGTTAGCCGTTAAAACTAGGAAGATTGACTTTCATCCTGAATTCTCAATCCGTTCAATCTACCTGATCGATGCCTTGTCTAGATGTTGGGGAATCATGTCACTGGATCCCATCTTCTCGGGTGCAATTCTGCGATTCACCGCCGGTATCGCCCTACGATCAGCGCGATTATAAATTTCAATGCCTACCGGGGGCGGATCACAGCCACAAACACGGAGCTACCCTAAAGACTCCGTCATGTGATCGATAACAGCCTGCAACCCTTGCATGACTTACCGATTCTGTCATTGCACCACCTCGAAAGCTACCACCGTTAAAAGATAAGTCCCTGGAGCATCGTCCATGGGATTGTGTCCAACCCGTCATTAGATGCCACTGATTTGAGCAAAAGCCTCACTTTGATACCAATTGACACAAGGGAGGCCGTGATGAAGTCGATCACCGTCTTCCTCGATCGATAAATACCTTGAATCCACAAGAGAAAATCTCGAATTCACGAGAAGAAATAGAATTTCTAAGAAGTTTTAATTGATAGTTGATAATAAAAATGAGTTTAACACCTTTAAATAACCCTAAACAAACCCTTAAAACATAATCAAAGAGTTCTAATCAAACTAGGAAATAAACCGAAAATTCTATGATTTTCGACTTGTCGACTCAATCTGTTGACCTGTAGAATAGTATTTTGACATGTCTAAACTAGCAGAAATCAGCTAGCAAGCAATCTAGAATTTCTAGCGGAAGTTGACCATAAAGGTCGACCTGTCAAAACTACGCTGAATTTTGTCGATTTCTCCTTGGGCTTTTTCTAATCCATGTGTGTTAGGAATGTGCTTGATCTAGGAATGTGTTTGATCCTCATCCTACATCAGAACTCCAACGGTCTCTCTCTCTCTCTCTCTCTCTCTCTCTCTCTCTCTCTCAACGGCAGCAGATCTTGCTACCGGCCTTATAAAAGAGCATTTGAATTCATGGGCCCACTTCTATGGCTCACCTACTGCTTGGTTTTATGTGAGCATCAACCCTAAGCTTTAGTGAGATGGGCTTAATCCAAAGATCCACTCATATATGCCATTTAAATGTTTTTTAATGAATTACTTCTCTAAATCATTTCAGGTATAAATACACAATTACAAGATATAAACCATTTGGAAGTTATCCAAACACTACAAATGATTTACAAGTAAATCACTTACAACTTAAAGCCAAACAGAAAGGTTGTAAACCATTTACAACTTAAACCATTTACCAACATCCAAACGACCCCTTACTTCCTCATTAAAGAAATTAGGAACACAGGACGGCCATGGATAAGGCATGAATGAACACCATTATTTTTTGTCATTCCCTCTTGATTGAACTGAGTGGACATTCACAATTCATGAGCATCGAAATGCAATTCAAATCAATGCATATTTGATTCATCTTAAATAGAAGTTTGTGGTTTCCGTACAGAGGAACAGGACTAAATTCTAGCACGTTAGTGCCTTAAATTTCAAGGAAACCATGAGACTCTCTCTCTTTTTCTCACCTGGTCACCAATGACAGGAACCTCTCCCTCTCCCTTGCGAAGATCGAGTGCTTTCACTCTGCCCGAATTTTCAAGCTCGAAGAAATCAGAAGCAGCAGAAGCATCAAAAGAACGAGGAAAAGACGGAGAGAAGATGTTGCAGTGAGGAGCAAAAAAGCTCTCCTTGTAGTATTAGTGGTAGTAGCAATAGTGGTACAAGAAGAATAAGAACAAGAACAAGAAGATGAAGAGAAAGGAGAGGAGAATTTATAAAGGTCTTGAGGAAGGAAAAGAAGGTTTGGCTAAAAGGAGATGGAAGATGGTGAGAATGGAATGTAGAGGCTCATCTCCACAACTTTTGCAGCAAGGGGAATACGAAGGGTCGTACCGTGTATATTGAAAGCTTCAAATTAGTGGGTACCATTCAGGGGCCGTTTGGATCGTGAGTTACTTTGGATAAGCTACTTACGCGCAGCTTATCTTGGTTTTTGGTTTCTATTGATTTAGCTCATGAGTATGGTCGGTAAGCAATGTACTTGTCATTCCAGAAGTGGAACGCATGGTTGGTTTCAACACAATGAGGAGTTATCCCTCGAGCCTTACTGGTCCCCCTCACATCTACCATCCATCATGTGAGGCCAACCTTTGATGTGGACCATTCATTTGTGTGGGCCTTGTCAGAGGGTCGTCAATCATCTAGGGCATGCCTTGGATATGGGCCATTTATCGTTATGGCTTGACCTTTGATGTGGACCCTCCAACATGTGGGACCTACCTTGATGTGGATCATCCATCATGTGGAGCCCACCATTGTTAATTGCCCATCATGTGGAGCCCACCTTTGATGTGGACCGTCCATCATGTGAGCCCAACCTTCAATGTTGGTTGCCTATCATGTTGGGCTCACCTTGGATGTGGGTCATTCATCATTAGGGGTTGACCTTTGATGTAGATTGTCCACCATGAGGGCCACCTTAAATGTCCAATGCCCATCATATGGAGCCAACCTTTGATATGGACCTTGTCCATCATGTAGGCGCCACCTTTGAAGTGGGTTGTCCATCATTCCAACCTGTTGGGATGTGTGTTTTTTTATCATTATGGGCCAACCTTTGATATGAACCATCCATATGTGGGCCCACATTAATATGGGATCATCCATCACGTGGAGCCCCACCTTTTATTTAGACCATCCATCATGTGAACCTCACCTTCAATGTGGACAGTCCAACATGTGGGGCCTGCTTTGATATGGACCACAAGAGAGAGCCTCTTTTGACATGGATCACGAGAGAGATAAGTAGAAAAGTCATAAGTTAAAAGGTTAAAAAATGCTAATTAAGATAAGTAGCTTTTAGCACATAAATTACTTTTACAATAATACTTACCTAATTAACTTAAATGGAAAAAGTAACTTGATTACTTAACAAAAGTTTTTTTTTATAAAAGTAACTCATTTAGTGGTATCCAAACGCGCCCTTAAGATAAGTTACTAATTCTTGTAGTAGTATATATTGGTTTCTACTAGGGTTGCACCCGGACCAAACCATTCCTATTGGTTCCACGAAAATTAGAACGAAATTGGATTGTTTGCATCCCAGAACTGAATTGGAACCTGATCGTAAAAAACTGGTTCGGTTACGATTCAGTTCTACAGTTCTGGGCTTTTTATAAGCCAGTTGAATTGCATGGTTTGTTTTTATAATCCAGCTCAATTGCATGGCTTTTTTTATAATCCAGCCCAAGCTCCTCTGCTGAAATTTTTCACAAAGAGTAATCTTGTCATTATTTGTTTTTATGACCCTTTTGTGTTCCCAAAATAATTTTGCTACCAAATGTCTATTCATGTTGTAATCCATTTGATGAAAGGTCTAATTTTTTATGTTTAAAAAAATAAATATTTATTGACCAAGGGGTCCGGTTCCAGGGTTCGGTTCCACAAAACCTCAAACCGAGAACTGAACCAAACTAACTGGTTCTTTGATTTTCGGAACAGGAACCGATGCACTTCATAACTGGACTAAATCATGCAGTCTGGTCGGTTCCAATCCGGTTTACCAATTCTACCGGTTCCGTGTGCACCCCTAGTTTCTACTTTATTTAAGCTGAAGTGATTAACTTTAAGTAAAGAAGTTGTTTATAATTTATCTTAAACCAAACTTAAGTTAAATAAGTTATTTATCTAATGTTGTAATTATAAAAAAGTAACTTACTTGGTGGTATCCAAACAACCCATTGGGCACGATTTGGCTGGTGACCTGAACGCCAACCAGCTGCTAGTTGGTGTCAAAGTATGTGGGCCCCACGATGATGTACATGCTTTATCCACGCTGTCCATCCATTTTTCCAGCTCATTTTAGGGCATGAACCCAAAAATGAGGCAGATCCAAAGGTCAAGTGGAGCACACCACAAGAATAATGAGAAGAATGATGCCCAACTATGAAAACTTCTTAAGGTCCATGGTGATGTTTAATTGTCATCCAACTTCTTCATAAGGTAACAACATGGATGAGAGGAAAATACAAATACCAACTTGATCCAAAACTTTTGTGGCTCAAATAAGTTTTCAATTGTAAGCATTCAATTCCCACTGTTTCCTATGTCGTGGTCCACTTAAGGTTTGGATCTACCTCATTTTTGGCTCATGCCTTAAAATTATATGAAGAAAATGGATGGATGGTGTGGATAAAACACATTCATTGCAGATTTTTTACAATAGCTAACTAGCTGGTGCTGCGTAAAGGCCAGCCCCAACAGTATAATATTGTCCGCTTTGCCCAAGGGCGCACGGCTTTGTTCTCGGGGTTGAGCTCATGGCTCACCCCAAAACCTGTTATACTATTGAAGGCTAGATCCCACATATAACCACCATTACTTCGGACAACTCTTCCAATGTAGGACAAGTTACACTACAGTCAACTACAACAGTAGCTCGCCCAGCGCGGTAGCTCGCCTAGGCATCCAGCCCCGCCCACATTGAAGGAGTGACCGGGGCGTCACATTATCCCCCATCGAGGGCAGAGCCATCCTCGGCTCTGATACCATTTGTAACGGCCCAACCAACATTGTACGATATTGTCCGCTCTGGGTCCCACTGGACCCACACGGTTTTGTTCTCGGGGTTGCCCCTAAAAGGCCTCGTACAAGGAAGGTTCGAACCACACATATAACCACATTACTTCGGACAACTCTTCCGATGTGAGACAAGTTATGCTATAGTCAAATGCAACAGTGGCTCGCCCAGGCATCTGATTGCTTGCCTCCAAGTGCAGAGGTTCGCAAGTAGTGTCCCGTGAATACAGAGTCGATCCCACAGGGAGATGAATTGTGAGAAGAAAAAAATCAAATGCAAAACAAACTAAGTAATAAAAATTAATTTGATGATTTGATTTAGGGATTTTTGAATGGATGTAATTCAACTGAATAAAATAACACTTAAGCTTTAAAGTTCCAGACATAGGTTAATGTTCCAAAATCATGATGACTTGGATAACACAACTAAGATCTAAGCACTATGGTCAGCGCACTATGGTCAGCCTAATCGGAAAATAAAACAGTTTAAATATTTTAATAAATGATATAAAAGATTAGAAAATGATGGATTTGCACCATTGACATATATTCTCAAGCGCCAGTGATTTTAAGTATTCAATATCTATAGGATAATGAATATCGAAGAAATATAACAGGTTGAGAACATCTCCTATCTAGAAAATCTGATTGATATAGGGTAAGGCTATCCATCAATGTGGATCTCATATGATGGAAACATATGGATCTCACAAGAGGATAAAAAAATAAAATCTAAATAATAGATAACATGCATACACCATTCTTCTCATCATTAAAACAATCAATCTTCATAATGTTAAAGAAATATTAAACTCATGTGCTTCCCATCTAGCTTGGGCTAGAGGGAACTTAGAAAAATATAATTAAATTGCAGAAATAAAAAGCAATAAGAAATAAAGGAAAAATTGCAAATAGAAAAGATCTAAAAAAAATAACTTACAAAACTTTAATAAAACTAAAAACTCTTTAAAAACCTTAAATTTTGCTTTGGGAAGCCTTGAATAATGTTTAGGAATGCCCTAGGAAGCCTTATTTATAAGTAGGGAACTCCAATTTTCGTATAAAGTTGAAAAACCCTAGAAACCATCTAAAATATACGTATTTTTCTAAAATAGACTTCTCGCTACATAGTTCGTTTAAAATAGACTTCCTGCTGCGTAGTTTTTCAAAATAAACTTCACAGCTTTAGAATATACTTTTTTAGGACGATTTCAGGATTCTCCACTTCAAATCTTCGATTCTCTTCATTCCTCACTTGGTTTTCTTGGATCTTTAACATGTGAATTCTTCAATCTTGGTCTCCTAAGATCCACCCTTGCCTTGGTGATTTTTGAGAATCAAATGCTTACTTTTTAGCACCATTTTTCAATCCAAGCTCTTAAATTCACCTTGCAACACATACATGAGTAAAATAAAATATTAAGATGATTTATGTTCATAAAACCAAGATATAAATGAGGAAAATTATGCAATATTTGAGTCTCAACACACCTCCTAACCAGCATTTTGCTAGTCCCGAACAAAATAAGCAAAGAAAAATAAAAATAAGAATAAAAATTAATTTTAAAAATAAAAATAAAATGAAAAAAATTCTAACTATACCACTTTCGTAGGTAACTTGATTGCATTTAGCATATGCAATAAGCCTTTAAACCCCTAGGTTTCCCCTAGTGGACGAGTTATAGTCTCGTGAGGGTTTCCAGAAATGTTACCCACAAACATTGAAAACATGAAAAACAGTTCAACACTCAGAAAATTTATATAATTATGCTTCCATTCATCATATGAATTCCAAAACAAAACAATACTTACTCTAAGTCTGAAGTTAGTTAGGATCTCAATTTCGTAATCCATTACATCCTTGAGTTCAAAAACCTAATCAAAATTTAGAATAGTTATGATCCAATATACTTAGGTGTTCCGTGACACTAGTCTAACTTTGAGAAATATACATATTCCCTATCCTAACTCCTTTCAATCATCCCAAGAATATGAAATCTCTAGTTATCTCATTTTCTTCATGTCATTTCTTCTTTTATCATCATATCCTCATTATTATAGACCACCCTTAGATGAAGATTCCCACCGGGTTTGCTTCATAACCTAAGGTACTGTACTTGTAATGGTAACAGTAATGGATACTTAGGTATCCTTACTCCAGATTACTAACACGATTATTATGGTCATTGCATTCATGCTCTATAATAAAATTTTCTTTTTCCATCATTTTTTTTCAATATTCTCTCTTTTAAGCTATATCAATGGTACTAGTTCATTCAACCTTGTTTGAATCAAAATTTGTTATTCTAGTTCACATATCATATTCCTCACTTAGTTAGCTAGGGTGTATTGTGAATTCGGTACATCAAATTACAACTCATTTTAAATTAGTGATTAGATAATTGAACTCAAGTTTATTATTTTTAGTTATCAGAATTGTAACGTCTCGAAAAAACTCGTACAAAGACCCGAGTACCACCTCAGGCAGAAATTAACCAGGACCAAAACCTTTAGAAAGTTAGGTTAATGTTAGCAAGTGCTAAACTAGAGTGCTTGTGAAATTAGCACTAATCACTTTAAATATGATCTGCAAGACCCAAAACGTGCAGAATCATTGACGCTACTATAACGCCCTGAAAATCGGGGGTCGAGCAGAAGCTCAGCTCTTGAGTTCCAACGCATCACTTATGCAACATAGATAATGATGATTGAATGTTATTCATATTAGTGCATTAAACATGAGTGGGATTATACCAAAACAACATATCATACTCCAGAGACAGTTAAATTTTGCAAGTGGAAGACTGTATTAGATGTATAAGATATATGAACTATAGTAAGTCTCCGAAGTATGATCAAGTTACTAGGTTAAACATGTACATATATACTTCCAAAATGTACAAAAAGAATATACATGTGTTCCAAAAGTGCAAAATAAAAAGTGTAATGGCATCTAATCAGCATCCCTATAACCCGTCGATCAGAACATGGTCTACATAGACCCGCCTGATAGCTGCATATAGGAGAAACCCTCCTCATCATCATAAAAGTCTGGCTCCGCCTCATACGCATCGCCATCATCTGAAACTAAAATAGGGTCTGGTGGGTGTTTAAAACACCGTCCCATAACGTGGGAGTAAGTGATCAACTCAGTGGAACAATAAAGCAAAGGTTAACATGTTATCAATTCAGTCAAGCAGTAATGATAACACAATACAACAATCAGTCCTAAGTACTCTTGTTAATGCAAGAATGATATGAAGTAATGATGCATGCCCTCGCCTGCGCTCCCTCAGCGACTTCATCTCACGATCGCGCATGAAACACTTCCTCAGTGCTTGACCTGCTACGCCAAACGCACACGTAATGTGGTGCATGAGCGTGATTACCAAGTTCTTATTAGTCCTTTTCATACAGTAGGATTGGGAAGCTAAGGTACCTCCCTTATATCAATTCTCAAACGATGATCCATTCTAGGGTCGTCAATCCTAGTAAATCTCATACAATGTTACGGTTCTAGGTCGCTGCAAAGGGCTCGTCACCTTATCAGTGCAGGCCTAGTGTACTCTTGTTGCTACATAAGGGCTCGTCGCCTCTACGTAGTCTTAGAGTACGCTCGAGGTCACTACAAAGGGCTCGTCACCTTATCAGTGTAGGCCGACAGCTCGAATACAGTGTCCCATACCACCATATTCGGCTCACGAGACTGTGTTGCTCACTGGACACTACAGGGAGGCTCGTCACCCCAGTGTAGGCCGACAGCTCGACCACGGTGTCTCATACCACCATGCCCGTCTCATGAGTCTTAGCGGATCGAGGTACCAAGCTTTAAAGAGATTTTCACCGGTGAGTTTGGTACCCTAGATTCAAGCAGTAGCGTCCATACATGGTGAACATACATCGGGTCAATCGGATTACTTGACGAGCTCGACTAGCATAAGCACACATCGAATTGATCAATATGAAGTGCACGAGCACTCCGTGTGGCCTAACCACTGTCGACAACTGAAGTACGGCTTGGACTCATCGAACACGTCCTGTGGGCGAAAACAACCTCAGCCACCAAATCAGAACCTGTTACCGATTATCTGGACTATTACATAGTCCCAACCACACTCAGTACCAACAAGAGTTCTTGTAAGATAATCAAGCAGTAAGTAATTTAAATCCTACAACCATTTAAGCATTTTATGAAATACAATATAAACATGAATTCACACATATGTATTTCATAAGTAATTAGACAATATAATATATGGTACATAGAGGAATTTATACACATAGTTAAGGTAGTTGAGAACCTTATCTCAACGCCCATATACAATACAATTCACCAATTAATTGTTCATACAGACAATTTATCAAACACTTATACTACACATATCATATACATAACATGAGTTGATTATAACATATATTTGGATAGATCCTTCTAGCGAGGAGTTATCACATACACAACCATCATGTAACTGCATTCCCTAGACGTAGCAGGCACAAATCATGGTCCTATATTCATTCAGCCATTTCTACAAACACTTAGGCTACACATTACAACATACATGACGTATGTTGGCGTAACATGTATTAGGGCAGATCCTTTCGCCAAGGAGTTGTTACAAATGCAACTATCCCCTATCCATGACAGATAATCATGGCAAATACAAATCCCAATTCTACACGCATTCAATCATTTCAACAAATACCTATAATACACTATAGTCAATATAGTTCATATATATCTGAAACGCGAAACAAACGACGCATTTGGCATGTGAAATAGCACCCACGTCAGTAATAAACCATTAACCGACATTGAAAGCCTTGAAAACCATAACCTATATGTTTATAGTCCGCACCTTTCGCCGGTAGACTAGTAACGAACTCAGTTTTAAAGCTAAGTCTTTGTCTACGGCAAATTGGCAACCTATAGCATAAATTAGGTTACCTATTTCATAAATTACACCATCTGAAACCCTAAAACAGATTAGGGTTAGGTTTTCTTACCTAAGAACGGGATTGGTATCACCCGTATAGCGACACAGGAGTGGTAGCTAAGCACGTGGAGCGTCAGGGAAAGATCCCAACATCTATCTCTCACTCACTCTCTCTCTCTCTCTCTCTCTCTTCCTCACTTTCTTCTTCTCTTTTCTCTCTTCTTTCCCTTAGGGTTTGCAAAATTCGTATGGCATAAGAGAGGGAGTGTTTAAGGTCCTTATATAGGCCCAGGTTTGATGGGAATGGCCCCAGGGCCAAGGTATACTTAGGTTATATCTAAATACGGACTGTTCCGGTCCAACGGAGCACTTCTGGTGGCCCCTTTTCCACATGTGATCGGACTTAAGCTCCCTGACCATGGATTAGGTCAGGCTGAGTTTTCGTTCCGATCGGATTTACAGATCAGCCGTGGCGGACCAGTTTCAATTCAACGGTCACGGTCACTCGATTAGGGTCACAAGTACACCTTCATGTGTGGGACATTTCTCCTGATCCGAGGGTGTATTTGGGTCAGATTCTGACAGTCTGAATTCCTATATTTGGCCCGCAAGCGACACGACTCAAATTACTTAAATTCGGATTTTTATTCTAAATATTTTCACGTTTCTCACACTCTTCGCTCCGGGCTCAAGTTGTGCATTTATAGACATAATTAAGACTTAATTTTTGAGATGGTTGTCAAGTCTAGTAATGCGGTCATATCCATATAGTTTTCCGGTTATTGGACTTTCGACATGCGGTCTAGGTCCGATACGGAGTTTCAAGGTGCTCCCGAGAGCAACTGGGTTTTGAGATGGATCCTAAGTTTCAAGATAATGTAGCGTTAATGATTCTATACATTTTGAGTCTTGTAGTTCATATTTAAAGTAGTTCAAGCTAATTCTATTGATTGTTCAGTTTAGCACTTAACTAAATCGTGCCCTAATTACGATAGAGTAAGGTCCTAGGACAGTTCTACACCCCTTTCTGAAACTTTTAGTTAGTATATTATTTTAATTATTTTTTTAATAGTTTTTCATCAAGTCCACTTAATCCCTACCAAATTTCATTAGATTTCGTATTGTAGAAAAATTCTAAAAATTCGAGAAGCAGCAGCTGTCCAAACTAATGATTTTCAGATAGTTGACCCAAAGACCTATATTTAACTATATTAAATATTTTATTATATTTTTCACTTATTTTTATATGAAACTAGACTTATCAACCTTCAATATAGATTTTGAATCACCTAAATCGGAGTTATAACGAGGGTGATATGATTTTTCAAAGTCGGATGAAAGTTGCAGAAATTTGTGAAAAACATACCGCCCGGCCCGATGTGGCCCGACTGGGCCCGCTGTACGGACGAGGCCTCGCCAAATCGACGAGGTCCTCGCTGGTCTCTAGACCTTCCGGTGAGGGGTCGCCGGCGGGGCAACGTCCTCCTCCCCCCCCCCCCCCCCCGGGGGGTGCCGGATACTTGTGGGACCCACCTCGGTTCCCCCCGATTTGTGTTGGTTGGCCCCCGTGTCCGTGTGAAGCGTTTTTACGCAAGGTTTCTTACAGAATGTGGAGATTCCTCTACGCAGTCGTGGGTTGGTAACAAGACGAAACAGAGCTGTTGCGGTTCTGTTCCTGCCGGCCGTTGCCCACTTACATATCTTACAATCATAGTGCTGGAAATGTTTCTCTAGCGGAGGGCTGTCAGACGAAAGTCCCAAATCTAGTGGTCGATGCTCTAGGGCCCCCGGATCTCTGTTCCGATCCTTGTATTGGCTTGTGTGATCGCGGTTTTGTGCTAGCAACTCCAACATATGTGTTTTGCGCAAGAAGACTGTCAAAATTCACAACCTCCGATTCTTTCAGGGATCTTGGCTGGTGCCGAAATCATCCCAGCCATGGATTGAACGGCTTGGATCTCATCTGGGACTCCCTCTCGTGGTTTCCTACACGTGAGGAAAGCACGCCCATTTTCTTCGCTGGCGCTGTTTTTGGAAAGAGAGCATCAGCTTTGATTTCTTGCTGAAGTCTGTGGGGCCCATTTCCACTGTTTCTTTGGAGGATATGATCCGTTCGTTGGCCTGATGGAGATATTTCGAGTAATGGTCTAACATTTGGGCCGATTCGTGTTCTGGTGGCCCCTGCGGTTGATCACGGCGTGCATCAAGATTTGTCCTTCACAGGTCTTTGGTCGGAAGTGGGGACTGGTTGGTTTCAGGTGGCCAACGAGATGAACGGTTTGGATCTTCTTGTCGGCTGATCATGGTGGCCCACAGATGGTGCAAATGAGTTCGTCCGTTTGAATGTTGTCGGGTGGGAGAATTACAAAAGGAAGTTCTTTCTTTGTGTTTCACGGGTCCGACTGGTTTGACCGGGTCTCTATGAGCCAGTGCACAGCGAGTGCACACATGAGTTGTGCACATGCATCAAAGTTGGGGCCCACAGAGTATTTTTATGAGAAATCTACACTGTCTAGTCGTCTTTCCATCTAATTTAAGGGGTTGAATCCAAAATTGAAGTATATCCAAAGGTTAGGTGGGCCCCAAAATCAATGGTTAATGGTTGGTCTGTCAATTGGGTCACTTTTACAATGATCTAAGGATTAGAATTCGACTTGTACGGTTAATTTATGATTCATAAGCATGGTATAAAATTTCACATTAAACGAATTGTGGGAACTGAGTGACCTAGAATTTAAGGGTTTAGGTTAGTGGCATTATTGTAATTATTGATAATATAAGAGCTTTGGGAAATCTAATGGTTCTAGATGGTCACAAGCACATTTATAAGTAATTCTTACAAAAGGACTTATATTTAAATCATTATGAATAAAGAGTTATTCACCAATTAATTCGGTAATGTACATATATTAAACCATACAATGGATGGTCAAATGATATGTTTAAAATAGGAAAACTTAACAGTTAGTAACCTAGTCATGTAAGTAGGTGAGTGTATAGTTAGTTTTGTAGACAGATGGTCACAAGTGCATTTACTTGGATATATGATGATCTTGTCTTAAAATCGACGATTAGATGGCTTTGTCTAGCCATAGGGATTATCTCTCATGGTCAGATCGGTGTTGGAGAATGTGTGTAAGGATAAATAGATTGTGTTGTACCCATATATATAATACGTTGGATCTTATGGTAATGATCGAGAACTTTCAATACTCGAGTATTGAAAAGTTAGGGGCGTTACATTATAAGATACTTAATGTTGATGATTTATAATTCTTAGATTTTAGCTATTTGATAGATTTTAAAATTAAGTCATTAATGCTTAATCGGAAGTTTTAAACATTGATTGAGTCATGATTTCACATGTCATATCTAGCTTACACATTAAAGTTTTAGTTTGATATTGAATTGTTAACTTGATGGTTATTAAGAATGATAGGAACTAAAACCTAGGGAATGAGTCCATCATGTTCAATGAAAAGAAAATAAAAGAAAAAGTGAGAAAAAAATACCCAGCAAAAAAATAGTTGTCGTCGAAAAGGGCTACCTATTAAAGTTCATTAAGAACTGTTGAAAAGGAGAAAAAGTGAAATAATGTGAAAGTCATTGATAGAAAAATCAAAAGCTAGAATAATAAAGTGTTGAACTGTAAGGCAAGTTTTGGTTTTGGTTTTGGTTATCTTAAACTATTTTGATTATCAATGTTATCATGAAAATAGAGAATTGAATTTTTGGTTGTGATAAGTCTAAACTTCACTATGCACCCATGGAACTCAATGTTTAGAATTATTCTAATTAGAGGATTAATACTTTGAACTTGATTAGAAAATTTAAAAAGTACTAGAGTTTGGGAGAAAGTGGTGTTCAACATTAATGTACTTTAGATTTCTATAATATGGATTGTTTTTAGAACCGCCTGAGCTTATAGAAATTATACATTAGTTTTCGAAATATCTTTTGCTAGGGACTAGCAAAATACTGGTTGGGGGCATGTTGAGTGTCAAATATTGCATATTCCTCCCTATTTATATCTTGATTTTATGAAGATGATAATGCTTAATAGGTATATTTTATACATGTTTGTATTGCGAGGTGAATTTGAGAGCTTAGATTGAAAAGAATGTTAAAAGCATGAATTTAATACTTAAGAATCACTAAGGCAAAGGATGGATCTTAGGAGACCAAGATTGAAGAATTCACATGCCAAAGATCCAAGGCAACCAAGTGAAGAATGAAGAGAATTGAAGACTTGAAGTGAAAATTCGACTAGCCCGAGTTTTGGTTCGGCTAGCCCAAGCTTGAAATTCAGCTAGCCAAAGTTCGGGTGAAATTTCAACCGACCACACGACAGAGAATAAAGATGATATGATGTCATAACTTTGTATGTAGGATAAATACACACTTAAGGCCCATTTGGATACTACCAAGTAAGTTACTTTTTTTTAAAAAAAAAACTTATGTTAAGTAATTAAGTTACTTTTTTCACTTAATTTAGTTTGTTAAGCATCATTATAAAAGTAACTTATATGTCAAAAACTACTTATATTAATAAGTAAATTTGTATAGCTTTCTAACTTATGACTTTTCTACTTCTCTATCTATGTCAAAGAAGACTATCATTTTTATATCAAAGGAAGCTCCATGTGGTGGACTGTCCACACTAAAAGTGGGGCTCACATGGTGGACGGTATACATAAAAGGTGGGCCCCATATGATGGATGACCCCATATAATGTGGGCCAACATATGGATGGTCCACGTCAAAGGTTGGCCTATAATGATAAAAAAGCCCACATCCAAAGCGAGCTAGTATGATGGAGGACCCACTTCAAAGATGGAGCCTACATGATGGACAATCTACATCAAAGGTGGGCTCCACATAATGGGCAGTGGACATTGAAGCAGGGGCCTACATGATGGATGGCCCATTTGAGGTGGCCCCACATGATGACGATCCTCGTCAAAGGCTAACCCCTAATGATGAATGACCCACATCCGAATCAAGCCCTGCATGACGGGTAACCCCGATTGAAAGTGGGACCTGCATGTTAAATGGCTAATAAACATTGGGTTGTTCCTAAAATGTTTTTAACTGTAGGCTTCAATCACCATTGTTTTCTATAATTTAGTCCAATGGTTTTCTATAACTGTAGGCTTCAATCACCATTGTTTTCTATAATTTATATAATATGTATATCAAGGTGGTCCTTGTAGTAATGGCCTGATGGAATCCGCTCCATAACAGTCATGGGCCCACTGCCATATTTGTTAAAAATATTCGTCCTTCCAATTTGCCAGATCACTTGGGCCCAAAAATGAAAGTGGGTCTCACGATCGAAACAGTAAGCATTGAATGTCTACCGTTGAGAAATTGGTCGGGTTTGAATTGTTTTCGGTTAGACTATTATTTTTTGTTTTCAGTTATCTTAGGGCATGTTTGTTAACGCCGAATTTTTGCACTTAACGCCGAATTGGAAAATGTTCTGCGTTTAGTGGTGTTTGTTAATGCATCGTTAATGCGGAAGAAGGAAAGCGTTAAGTGGTTTTTCACTGAATTCTTTCCGTGATAAGAGTTTGGCTTAATGTGAATGCGGAATGCGTTCAGTGAATTTTTCATTAAACAAAAATTTTTGCTTCCCAAATTACCCATTTTCAAGTTACTACATCAATATTTTCTCTTTAAATTATTTGCGCAATACAAAATCAACTTTAACCTATGAAACTTTTTTATGCTCCACCATGATGTATGTGTTTCATCCATTTTTAAAGATCGTTTTAGAACTTGATACCAAAAATGAGAGGAATATCAGGTGGACCATACCACAGGAAAACAATAGTGATTGGATATCCAACATTAAAATTCTCCTAAGGCCCAATGTACTGTTTATTTGACATCCAATTTGTTGATTAGGTCATATAAACCTAGATGAATGGAAAAAACAAAGATCAGCTTGATCCAAAACTTTTATTGTAACGCCCTAACTTTTCAGGACCCGAGTATACGACCCGTTTCCTAAAAACCTGAGTGTTAACCTTAAAGGATGGTCAAATCCGAGTATATATATATTTTTTTCAACTATCAGAGTAAGCAGATGAGCGTAGTATGGACAAATCAAACATAAAGGAAAAGTTTGCATTATCATTTAAATATACAAGAGCTACCCATAATGAGTTATACAAACCAATGTCCCCATTCTTACAAATACAAAATGAAATAACATTACATGTGAAACAAGGTAAACTACAACAATCTTGAACTGTGAAATCATGTAGCAGCTCTTAGCAAATAGAATCATGCACCCTTATCAACTATAGGCTGCTCCTCACCAACATGAATGTGAATATCATCTGAGCCGCCTGTACTACCTATACGGTTATATATTTGATGGATGAGTGACCAACTCAGTGTGAATTCCCCTCAAGATTACACCTTGCCGCCTTAGTTAAGCATAGTTAAAACGACAAGGAAATCAAAACAATACATGATGCAATCTTTGTATATGCATGGATGTATGAATGCACATCGACCAGGGGATGCACATCCAGTCGGACTTGGGCTCGTCACCCATGCAATCATCGACTTGGGAATGATCATCCAATCGGAACAAGGGTCGATAGTCGATGGTTTGAGAGCTAGCGAAACGATATGCCAACAACTCTAGGGCACGTGCTATAACATCTAGAATTAGCCACCCGTCATCGCCAATATGCTATGAATGCATGATTAGCCAACTGTTATTAATCCAGTTACAATCAGCCAATTTAAGTAACTCAATGGTCACTACGGGGGGCTCGTCACCTAGCGTAGGCTGACAGCTTGGGCATAGTGTGCCATGACCACCATCCCCGGGTCATGAGATTCCCCCACCTTAGGATGCTTAATGGAACCCATCTATCAGTGACCAATCAAATTCAATAAGTCCGGATTACCATCGCATGATATAGGCCATCAAGGAACACAAGGAAATCAGCAAAACATGGGACAAATGTTAAATCGCAACGGTAAAAGAGTGCCCGGTATATTAAATCAAAACGGCAAAGGGTCAGGTAATATAAAATTAGAGCAGTTAAAGAGGTCATTTCAAGCCATTCAAGCCGTATAACCTATGGATGGTAAATCCCACATTAATATTTCAGTCCCACATAACCTCAAATCGAGGGTCCATTCCATTCCACATTCATCATGTTACACCATAAGTATGAGTTCATATACACAAGAGGGCTTAGTGATGCAGGACGTGAATTTAAATATGATATGCAAGATTTCAGGCTTAGATCACACCAATTCAGAAACAATCACACAAATTTCACATCCCACATGAAAATCCAAACATTTAATTAAAGGGGAATCTATGCAGACCCAGGCCTACACACGTTAGGGCTGCATCAATGAATATTATGAACCAAACAATACTCAAAGGGAAATAGAAATCAACCACACATGCATAAGAATCGGTCCCTAATCCAAGGGATTCCCCAATCGCAATTCAGGGAACTCTAGGATGAGAAAAGGGGCAAATCAATTAGGGATAACGTAATCTAGGGTCAGGATTTATGAAATTATGTATAAAAGAGAGGAAAATAGAAAGAAACCTGAACCCGAGACAGTCCCTGCGTGTGGACAGCGAGCCAAGTGCGGGCGCACGTGCGCCTAAGGCTGGCTGCATGTGTGGTGGGGGATGAAATCCAGAAACGGATTCTTAAGCCTTGGTCGGCTAGGCTTGGGCTGCAAAACCCCCAAATCTGACATCGATCTGGTCTCTGGTCTGAGTGTGGTGCTCTACCGAAGTTTCAACTCACCTGCGGGCTGAAATCTGGAAACCTGCTGTAATGAAGAAATCTGATGCAACAAAAGAGACGAATTCGAAGTACGGATGGTAGGGGAAGATGGAAAAAAAGATGATGGAGGATGGGGGTGAATCGGGATTGATGTGGCTTCGCACTACGGTAGTTAGCCCTTCGAAAAGGGAGGGTTTTACACCCACTTTTGAATTCTTCCACAACTCACGAAGAGAGTAGAAAAATAAAGCAGAAATTTTTTTGTTAACTTCAATGAATCAAAAGAACTACTAGGGGTGTCTATTTATAGGAAAAATCCTATACCCCAAAACTCACATCATGTGCGCAACCTATTACTTGGCGATGAAGTAAACTAAAATAAAAATCAAACAGAGAAATTTAAAGCGTTCACAATGTTCTAAATAATAATAATAATAATAAGCAAAACCTAAAATATGAAATCAATCCGATGAGTGGGCCACAATCATGAGATCCCATGATGGGCTTTTCTTGACTATCGGGCCCACTTTTTTGAACCAAAACCTGTCTTCTAACTGGGAGGCCCTCCCTGAATGTCGTCATCGAGCCAGATCGATGGTGGGATCCTCCTTCTGCCTACGTACATGCGTAGGGGTGGTAGTGTGTGGGCATGTGTGTGCACGATGTCATCATCACTTAGCCACTAATAAGTGTAGTGAATATAAGTCCATAGTGACTCACAACAATTCATGTGAAAATATACAATTATAACATGACAGGCATATGTTAAACATAATAATCACAACAAGTCATGATGTGAGCTACAAATTAAAATGAGAGGTATCACGTAAGCAATCATCAAATGCAATCATGTTTCACAATTGTCAACCGTAAATCAGATATAAATCATGTAAGAGATTGCATGTTATGAATTAACAATTTTAACATTTGATAAAGACTATAACTTAAACCAATTTGGAAATGGAAAGCTTAAGGGGAAGAATCATCACCTTATTTGTTGAATCGCCTTCCAATGCTATTAGGAAGTGCGCACGCCCTTAGACTCGGATCCTACCACAGATTATAAACTTGTATGGTTAAATCAAGGTTCTACAAAACTATCTATGGTCTAGATTATAACCTAGGATTTAGATTACTTAGGTTTAGGGTTTCGCCCTGGAGTCCAAGTCTAGGCTTAGATCTAGGATTTAATGATGACATTATTATTATTATTATTTGTCTATAATAATCATTATTAGTATAGATAACAAGTAATGGCTATGCATTTTTTTTATTGTGAATGTCAAAGATTATAAGGGCCCATAGACATGGAAATTGGGCCCAGATCAAGGCGAACAGGCCCATCAATTGAGGTGGCCTGGACTGGGCCTGAAACCTCCCAACAGCAAGGCTCGAGCTGGGCCTGATTTAAGCCAGACCTGGCCCAACACCTAGCTGCCCATTGTGGTCTAAATCTGAACTAGACTGGGCCCAGTTCGGTGGTTCCAAGTGTGGCGTAGAAACTGGGCTGGGCTGATTGATTCTGGCCCACAAGCTACCGTATGTGGGCTGGTTTGATTCAGTCTTCGGGTTTGAATCCAGTGAGGCCCACGGTTAGAGTATGGTGTGGCCCACTGAGATTTAGACTAGGCCTGATTTTAGGCCTGGACTGGGGAGGACTTCAACCCAGATCTGGGCCCAAAACGTGGCTCATGGTGGGGGGCTGGCCCATATTACAGCCCAACTAAGGCTGATCTCGGCCCACAGAGTTGGACCAGGGTCCGGCCCACATTTGATTTCAGCCTACTCTGAGCTGGCTTTTGAAGTGGAGCTGGGACCAGACTCAGCATGGCCCTGCACTGCATTCAGCCCAGGCTCCAACCCAGCTTCCGTGGCTGTCTTTGGCCCAAACTCCTGCCCAAATGGGGGCCGATCTTGGCCACCATTCCAAACAAGGGACAGCCATCCATTTGGTCATCGGACGTTGAAAATCAGGTGGGCCACGCCTGCATATCAGATCCACCCCATCTATGGGGTGGGTCCCTCAACGTTAGGTGGGCCATGAGCAGAAATTCAGGTGGGCCACCCCATGTATGGCTAGAAAGATAGGACTGGATGGACAGCTTCACGTACATGGAATGCCTGTGACCATTTTTGATATGAGCTTCTCATCTAAAGAAAATGGAAATGAGGGAAAGAGATCGTCACCTTCTTCTTCTTTCCTCGTCTTTTCCGCTGTTTCAGAGGCCTGACAGAGCTCGTGAGGCTCGGATCGTCCTGCTGCCGCACAGGGCAGCCGTTCACTCCCCGTCTTCTCTATTCTCTTCCTTTCTTTATTCCTTTCTTCTTCGTTTCTCCCTCCCTTCTTCTTAGACATGCCCCACAGGGCCTGAAAGAGGCCGGAAAAGGGCCAGAACCGCCAGCGCTTGACGGTTTCTCGGTGGAGGAGAAGACAGCCATTAATGGCAGATCCTCTCCCATTGTCCCTTTCTTCATTCCGTCAGCATGGGAGGGTTTCTAGAGGTGTAATAGAGCTAGGTGAATGGTCGGAATGAGCTTGGATGTCGTTTGGTTCGTGGGGTCGAACTTGGAAGGAGACGGCCGATTTTCTCTCAAGTGCGGCTGCCCTTTCTCATTCCCTCTCTTTCTTTTAAAAGCCCAGCTTCAAGGGCTAGGATCATGCCAGGACGGACGGTTAGGATGGGGCAAGAGCAGCGCACTCGGATTGCCATCGTGGCACATGGAAAACAGTTTCCGTTTTTGGAAAAGCTGGTTTTTCATAGCCCCTATGCGACTGGATTTGTGTCCATACGTGTAAAAGTACCTAGGATTTGGTCAGAACCCTCCTCTGGACACGATGGACGGTTCAGATCCTTGGGGTGGGACCAGATGGTGGGCCATGAACGTTCCAAACGGACGTCCGTCCGTTTGAAGTGAAACAGGGCGGGAGGGAGGAAAATCCCTGGTTTAAGGAGTTCGCGGGTCAAGGCCTGCCTAATCGGTCAGGCGGTCAGGTGCACTTCGTGCACGGCTGCTGTGGTGTGCATGCACCCTTTGTGGGGTCCACCGTGATGTTTTTGATAAATCTACACCGTCCATTCATCTTGGAAGGCTATATAAGGGACTCGGACCGAAGATTTCTCAGATCCAAAGCTGAGGTGGGACATAAGGGCTGATTCCTAGCTCTAACAGTGGCTCCCCATTGATCTAACGGTCGGGTCATCTCGAGATTGAACGGCAATGGTTAAAAGGCCCTCATGGGTCATTCCTCTATAGATTACCAACCCATCAACCAGTATTAATATTAATTCTTTTATTACCGTCTACTAATATCACTAATAAAAGTAATAATGTAATTATATATATATATATAATTTATATTATTATAGATTGTTTACTATATGAATATTAGTGAAAAGAAACAAGGATCAACACATATTATTTGTGCATTATTTGTATGATTATATATGTTTTAGGTTTTAATTTTATATAAAACCTTAAAATGCTTGGAATATGTTATCTACCATAGATTTTATTAATTTATATAGTATCGATTTTTATGATTGAGATTCATAAAAACAATGCCACAACTGTACAATTTTAATGTGGATTGTCATTACATATCAACATATTATGAAGTTTTAAATATTTATGAAGTGTACAAGTAACATTTCGTAGTGTATGCATTTAGATTGTATTATAGTATTTATTTGAGCAGATAGATCATGTAACATATACTAAGTTATAGTTATATATATATATATATATATATATATATATATATATATATATATATATATATATATATATATATATGTATGTATGTATGTATGTATGTATGTATGTATATTTTAAAAGAACAATTGAAACACAAGAATTGGATGACCAATTTGCTGATTGGATAAATTCCAGTATTAATATCAAGCGCACCCATTTGTTTTCTGATAATTTCATCGATGCTTCTAAGTATCCCTAAGCTATATACAATGGTTGGATGGACATGTTTACCAATCAAATTAGAATCCTAAGGGAGGAATAAAAGATGGGTAGCCTGACATATGGATGGGAACTGTTCTTCAACGATTGGATTTTGACTGGAATGCATGTGAATGTTTGCTTGAGCTAGGTTCGTACTTATACTAGGTAGGGTTACTCGATAGCACCCGAGTACCGAAAGTACGGGGCGTTACATTTATGGCCCCCAAAAAGTTTTTAATGGTCAACGTTCATTCAACATTGTTTTCTTGTAATGTGGTCCACTTGAGATTGGGATATACTTCATTTTTGGTCTCATACCATAAAATGATCTAGAAACATAGATGGACGGCATGGATGAAACACATACATCATGGTGGAGCCCACATAACACCGACCATTAGCCATTAGCTGGTGGCAGGGGAGCAGCCAATCTGTTTTCGCGGACGCGGATTGGATACTGACAAGTTGAGTAGCGAGACTCGCTACTAAAGTTACGTCACCAAGTTATGTGGGCCCCATCATGATGTATGTTTTGTATCCACGCCGTCCATCCATTTGGAAATATAATTTTAGGTAAAGATCCAAAGAATGAGTTAAATCCAAGGCTCCAGTGGACCTCACCACAGAAAACATTGGGGAGAGTAACACCCACCATTAAAAACTTAAATAGGCCACAAAAGTTTTTGATCAAGTTGATATTTGTTTTTTCCCTTCTTTCATGTTTGTGTTAACTTGTGAATAAGTTGGATTTCAAATAAAAATCATGATGAGCCTTAGGAAGGTTTCAACGGTAGGCATCAACCTCGCCACTATTTTTTTGTGGTGGGGTCAACTACATATTTGGATCCCTTGTTCTTTAACTCATGCTCTAAAATTAAATCTTCACATAGATGAACGGTGTAGATAAAGCACATACATCATAGTGGGCCCATGGAACTTGATGACGTCACTTCGGTAGCGAATCTCGCTATTCAACCTGTCAATAGCTAATTCGCGTCCAAGTAGGATGATAATTGGTTGGTGTACCTATATAGCTGCTGTATTGATGTAAGCAAGTTTTGTGGGTCCCATTATGAGGTATGTGTTATATCCAAACCATCTATCCATTTGGCGAGCCCGTATTAAAGCCTGAGACAAAAAATAAGCTGCAAAAAGTAGCAGGGGATTAAACGTCTACCATTGAAACCCTTTTTGGGGCACAGAAGTTTTAGATCAATATGATTTATTTTTTCCTCTTCATATAAGTATTTGTGACCTTATGAATATATTGGATGGAAAATAAACTTAAATAGGCCACGGATGTTTTGGATCAATATGTTTTCATTTCATCCAACTGGGAATGACCTTATAAACGGTTTGGATAGCATATAAATATACGGTGGGCCTTATTTGAAGGTTTTTTGCTACCAGTGTTCAATCCTATACAACACATAGTGACAATCTTCCCCCTAAGAAGAATTGAGGGCCTTATGAAGATATTTTAGTTTTTAATTAAGTATTTTAGTTTATTTGAATTAAATATAATGATTTTATTTTTATTTAATAAAAAATAATTTCTTTATAATGTAAAACATTTAAATGTGTCAAATTAACATATTTCACACATTTAAGATGTTTGTTAACAAACAGTCTGTTCCAGGTTCAGTACTTCAATTTCAGAGTTCAACCATAATTATCAAACAAGTTTTTTATTTTTTATTTTTAAATTCAGATTTCAGATTCAGGCTTCAGATTTCAGATTCGGTCTTTAGATTTCAGATTTAACAAACGCCGCCTAGTAGGAATGATCTTATGGAAGCAGATTTCCTGCTAAAGTCTTTGGCGGAAAGTTTCTGTGCCGAAAACCTAAGCGGAGTCCACCGTGATATTTGTGAGAAATCCATCCCATCCATCCATTGTTTTATCTCATTTTAGGACTTGAGACCAACGGTGATAAGGATTTAAGACTCAAGTGGGCCGCACTAAAGGAAAAGGTGGGTAGGGAAATTCCTACCGTTGAAACCTCCTGGGGTCGACAGCAATGCTTACATGCCATTCATACCGCTCATAATGTCATTACCACCTGTATGAACTTAAAACACAAATACTAGCAAAACTTCTTGCCCCACGAATATCTCAACTGTGGACGTTCAATTCTAACGTTTTTAACTCATTTGATAATTGGATCCAGCTTCTTTCTGACCTTATATCATAAAATGAGGTCACAAAACGTATGGACATTGAGGATGATGTATAAACGTCGGACGCGGATTGCGTCCTACCATGCTGGTCTTGAGCCGGGAACGGCAGGAGTTTTGAATGGCCACCGTGATGTATGGACCTTATCTACACGTTCCATCCATTTTTTTCGTAACATTTTAGGGAATAATCTCAAAAATGAGTCAGATCCAGGGCTCAAGTGGACCACACAACAGGAAGCAGCGGCGACAATGATTCTCACCGTTGGAACTTTTCTATGGCCCACCGTGATATTTATTTTCCATCTAACCTATTCATAGAATTACATAGAACAGGATGAAGAGAAAAAACAAATATCAGCTCCATCTAAAACTTCTGTTTCCCTCAAGAAGTTTTTAGAGGTGGAAACAGGGAGGTTCAACGGTAGGCATTTTACCTATCCACTTTTCGTGTAGTGTGGCCCACTTGAGTTGGGGATCTACATCATTTTTAGAATAAGTATGAAAATGATCTTGCAAAATGGATGGACGGGGTGGATTTCTCACCAACATCTAGATGGGCCCCACCTAGCTGAAAAAAAAAAGAGGAAAAAAAAAAGGCTGTATCGTTGGATCAGCGTACTACCCCGCCAGTCTCTGTAACGGGCAAGAGCTCCGAGTGGCCACCATGATGTATGGGTTTTATCCACACCGTCTATCCATTTTTCCTTATCATTTTAGGTTAGAAAACAAAAAATGAGGTGTGTCCAAGAAACGGGTGGGCCAGAAAATGGGTATTAAATTATCACCGTTGAAAACTTCTTGGGCGCCACAGAAGTTTTGGATCGATCTGATATTTATGTTTTTCCATTCAGGAATATGTAACTTTATGAATAGGCTGGATGGCAAATCAACATCACGGTGGGCCCGAGGAAAGTTTCAACGGTGAGAATCATTACCACCACTGCTTCTTGTGGTGGGGTCCACTTGAGCCTTGGATTTATCCAAATTTTGATAATACTAAATAAATTGGCACGGAGAAATGGATGGACGGTGTGGATAAAACCCACATATCACGATGGCCACTAAAATCTCCTTCCCATTCCAGCACTGGAGGTGGAGGAGGGGGTAGGACGCAATCCTCGTTCGTCCCCGTCGCGGCTTTTCATTAAACGAATAAAAAGGCCAAATTGTAATAAATAGATGAGCTGTGGCAATCGTAACGTCTCTCTCTACACGAAACAAAACGGTAAAATCCGGAAGCTGATTGCGCAGTGAGTGACTGGCTATGCTTAGCGTACTGTGTAAACTCTGTGTAGTCCATCATGATTTAAATATTTTATCCGCTCCATCCATCCATTTTACCTGATAATTTTAGTGCTTGGACTCAAAAATGAAACATATGCAATGTGCAAATGGACCACGCCACAGGAAACAGTTGAATTGAATGCACACCGTTGAAAATGTCTTAGGGGTCACAGAAGTTTTGGATCAAGCTTATATATATATTTTACCTTCATCCATGTCGTTATGATCTCATGAACAGGTTGGATGACAAATAAACATCACTGTGGGGCCTAGAAAGGTTTCAACGGTGGAGATCATTATCCCCGCTCTTTCCTGTGGTATGGTCCACTTGATCTTTGTATATGCTTCAATTTTGGGCTCAACCCCTTAAATTAGATGGAAAAACGATTGGACGGTGTGGATAGATCACATACATTCAAGGTGGCCCAACTGAGTTTACTCAGTACCATAAGAGCGTCCTAAGCAATCCAATTTCGTAAAATCCTCGCAATCGTAACGTCTCTCTCTACACGAAAGAAAACGGTAAAAAATTTAAAAAACAGATGAGCTGTCGCATTTGTAAACCCCCCACCCCCTCTCTCTCTCGAAGAAGAAGAAGAAGAAGAAGAAAAAACAAACCAGGAAACCCTCTCGATCTCGATCGATCGGTCGATTGCCCGTCTATCGCTCTCGCCACCCCACTCTCCCTGACATCTGTCTCTCGGTCACTCTCCCCACACCAATTTCCCTCACATCTGCCTCTCGTTTGCTCTCTCGACCCAATTTCCCTGTATCTCTGTGGAATAAGGTTGCTTCTGGGAGATTGGAGGATAGGAGCATTTCATGAGGAAATCAGCATTTAATCCACTATCATGGTGTTGCAGCATAATCTGTTTGGGCCGCAATTTCACATTGTGTCATTTGAAATAACCTTGGAGAAGTACAAAGAGAAATTGGGAGGGATGGAACCTGTTGTACCATCTGAGAGAGTTTTGGATGGGATACCTTTAGACAATGATACATGTGAGGCAGATGGGAAGTTTTATCAGTCTCAAGTCATGACAGAGCAGCAAGACAGTGCTGTTGATAAAAGGATTCTTCCATTCTGGATTTTGGGAAGGGTTGCATTTAGAAAATGATAAATGTGAGGCAGATGGGAAGGTTTATCAGTCTCAAGTCATGACAGAGCAGCAAGACAGTGCTATTGATAAAAGGATTCTTCCATGTTGGATTTTGGGAAGGGTTGCATTGCCTGAGACAGGTTTGAGGTTCTCAATCTGCTGGCTTCATCTTCTGCCACCCATGTCAATAACACGATTCTTTTGTTGATGAGGTGCAGACCGTTCCAAATTGATGGCTTTGAGGCCTGTCTCTGGAAAATGTTGTTGCTGGTAAGCACCCTTTATGATGGGTGTTATAATTCTTCTAGACTTCCAAAGAAATCTTGGTAAGCGTTTAAGGAAATGTGTTTACATTGGATTTCTGTAGGTATTTTCCCAGAACAAATCTATCTATTCAGCTATTGAAGATGCATTCATCACAATTAATTTGATGAGAAACCCTACAGAAGCTGTTGTGAGTCTGTTGAACCTTGATATAGAATCCAGTATCAGTGATCTAGCAGCTCTGGAATTTATAGTTGGTTCCTTGGCATCTAAAGGGTATATTTCTACAATCACGGTATGTTTATTTGATTTTCATAATTTCAGGTGTTGTTTCTATCAATATGATTCGCTCTGCTAGAAGTTTTGCATCAGTGTTCTTTTTGCATCCTTTTACATGCATTGTTAGACTAAGAACTAAGAGTGCTGATTTTTGCAAACATAGAATCATATTCATGCTCGTGACAAATTTGAAAGTTGAATGATGTCTTATATCACATAAGAGAAGTACACCTAGACTGCATCAGGAAGTACATTAGGTATTGTGGAAAGAGCTTAAGCATCCTGGAATTCTGTGTTTTGTCCTTAAATGAATTACATCTTTAAAGATGAATCACATGCTGAAGTTGTTTGAGTAAAAGAGGTTGAGGACTTTTAAATTGAAAAGGACAATACACATCAAGATCAAAACTTTTGGATGTTCTAAACTGGAGAAACAATGAAAGGTGATGTTAAATGTGCTTTCAAAGATCCCAATTTCGTGATGTTTTATAATGATAATTGTACCAATGTGCCAAAAATAGCTTGCATTGGAGGAATCTAGTAATTGAATATTGGATGCCAAACCGTTGATATGTTCAGGTCCATATTCATTAGTCTAGTGAGTTTGGGGGATTCAGTCCTTAAGGTATGTAGAATAACAACTTTGATTGGTCTAAGACATCGATATGAGTGGGCTCATTTTATTAAATATAAACCATTCATATGGTTGGCCCATATTTAGCAATCCAAATCTTTAATGTGGTTGTTGTTGTTGTTGTTGTTGTTGTTTTTTTTTTTACAATGATGTCATCCCTTGATATGATTCAGCTTATTTCTTGTGATCCAAACCTTTGACATGGTTGGATCATTTTAGGGGATTGAAACCTTTTACATACTTGGGCCACTTTGGTGGGTCCAAACCATTCATGTGATTGTGCTTACTTGGTTATTCAAATGCTTCATATGATTGGAGACACTTCAGTGATCTGGAATCATCACATGATTAAGGTCGTTTTCAGTGACCCCAAGTGACTTGGGTCCATATAATTCATATGATTAAGGACCGTTAATATTATAGGGCACTATTTGGTTTTACTAACCATTCAAATGATTAGGTCTGTTCTTAGTGATCCAAACCATCCATTTGATTGTGTTCTTATCATGATCCAAACCATCGATGTAATGAGACATATGCTTGGCAAGTCAATCAATAGATGTCATATGCACAAAAAATTGTTAGTGATTCAAATTGTTCTAGTGTTTGGGCTCATTTCTAGTGACACAAACCTTTGATGTGCTTGGGCCATTTCAAGTAATCCCAACCGTTCATATGCTTGGGGCTCTTTTGTGTAACCCAAACCCTTCATATGGTTGTTTTATGTGACACAAACCGCTGATGTGCTTGAGCCATTTCAAGTAATCCCAACTATTCATATGCTTGTGGCTGTTTTATGTGACCCATAACCTTCATATGACTTGGGCATTTTTGGTATCTAAACCCTTCATCTAATTGAGGCATTGTCAATGATTCCAACCAATTGATACCCTTCATATGGTTCATGTTTAATACTTAGGCCTCTGTTCACCAATGCTACACTTGGTACAATTGAGTTTGTTTTGAGTTATCTAAACCCTTAATTTCGTTAGACCAAACCAATTTGATATATGAAAGCCTCTATTCGCCAATCCAATCACTTAATGTTTTATATTCCTTGTTGGGTTAAACAATCAAAATTGCTAGGCGAGGAGGAATCTTGTCATATAATTGTTCTCATTTTCCACAATCCAAATTAGTCATATGATTTACTGATATTCAATGATTGATGTTAGTAAGAAGAGTTTGTTTTCGGTAATGTAAACCATTCATATGATTTGATCCATTTCTATTGTTCGAAATTTTTAATATGAAAGGACCATTTCAATTGACCTAATCCATTCATGTCGTTGGCTTGTATTGAGTGAACAAAAACCCTTAATATGATTGGGGCCGTTTCTAATGATGCAAATGCTTCAAATGATTAAGGTTGTTTTCAGTAATAAGAACCAATAAGATGTTAATATATATGTTCAAGAATCAGATCTGTTGCACATGGTGATCCAAACCCTTCATATAATTTGGGCCATTTTACTCATCCAAACCCTCTGGTATTATTGAGGTCAATATTAGTGGTCCAAATTAATTGATATTATAAGGATCATATTTTATAATCCAAACAAATGTTTTATAGCCCTTATTGGTTGGATTGATATGCCATTAATGTCAACCATGAATATGCTAAGGCCCTTGTTTAGTGATCCAAATGGTTGGTGTGACACAACCCTTGGTGGATTGATAATTGTGTTTCATTCATTTGAGATAGACTGCATGAGTCATGCACAATGGGCCCATTTTCAATTATCCAAAGTGTTAACATCTCTTTTTTTTTTTTTTTTTTTTTACTAATAGAAATTGTTCTTATGGTTGGGTCATTTATGCAACTTGCTTCAAATGATTCAAACAATTTATAGGAATGGTCCCATTTTCGTCAACCAAGCCTTTCATACGGTGGGGGCCTATCATTTCAAAAGCTTGGGTCATTTGAAGTGATCCAATTAGACCAACCTTTTGAAATGCATGGGCTGTTTGGAGTAATCCAAATCGTTCATATTGCTAGCTCTTTTTAAGTGATCCAAACCCTTTATATAATTTGGGGCATTTTATTTATCCACGCAATTTGTATTATTGGGGCTGTTTTCAGTGATCCAAATCAATTGGTATGGCCCATGTTTCAACAATCCAAATAGTCGATGTGACATAACACTTGGTGGATCTAAACTTGCGTTTTTCACCTATTTGAGACAACCGAGTGCATGAGTCATGCACAATGGACCCATTTTCAATTATCCAATTTGTTAATATCTCTTGTTCTAATTTTATTGGTAGAAGCTACTCTTGTGGTTGGGTCCCTTTATAGTGACACAAAACATTAATCACTTAAACCTTATTGGACTTGTAATTGTGTTTTCATATGTATGAGATAATTGATTTCATGAGTCGTGCACAATGGACCCATTTTCAATTATCCAAACAATTAATACATCTTGTTTCAATTTTACTAGTAGAAACCATTCTTATGGTTGGGTCCATTTGGAGTAACCCAAATTGTTAACGCTCAACTCACTTCTAGTGATGCGAACGATTTATAGCAATGGTCCCAGTTTCGTTAACCAAACCCTTTATTGGATGACCTATCTTTTTGAAATGCTTGGGCCATTTGAAGTGATCTAATTGGACTAACCTTTTGAATGCTTGGGTTGTTTAGAGTTATCCAAATCATTCATATTACTAGCTCTTTTTAGGTGATTCAAACCCTTATATATAATTTGGGCCATTTTATTGATCGACATCCTTCGTATTATTGAGGTTGTTTTTAGTGATCCAAATCAATTGATATGCTAAGGCCCATGTTTTCAATAATCCAAGCAAGTTGATCCAACCCCTTCGCACAATTTAGGCCTTAAAAAAAAGGGGGCCGTTTTAGTGATGCAAATCCTTTTGTATTATTGAGGCCAATTTTAGTGATCCAAACTAATTGATATGCCAAGACTCATATACAAAAATCAAAGTAAATGGTTTATAAAGATTTCAATAATTTCAACCATGAGTATTGGAAAGCTTATTTTTAATGATTTAAATAGTTGATGTGATACAACCCTTAGTGGATCTGTAATTGTGTTTTCACCCGTTTGTAACAATGGATTGCATGAGTCATGCACAATGGGCCCATTTTCAATTATCCAAACCAATAATATCTCATGTTCTGGTTTTACTAGTGGAAACCGTTCTTATGGTTGGGTCCCTTTATAGTGACCCAAGATGTAAATTACTCAACTCGCTTCTAGTGATGCGCGTACTATTTATTGGAATGGTCCCATTTTCAATCACCAAACCATTTATTGGATGGGCCTACCTTTCAAAATGCTTGGTCCATTTGAAGGGATCCAATTGGTCTACCTTTTGAAATGCTTGGGTTGTTTGTAGTGATCCAAAATGTTCATATTATTAGCTGTTATTAATTGATCCAAACCTTTTGAAATGTTTTGGTTGTCTAGAGATCTCCAGAACATTCATATTATTAGCTCTTGTTAAGTGATCCAAACCCTATATATGGTTTGGGCCATTTTATTGATCCACATAGTTTGCAATTATTGAGGTCATTTTCAGTGATTCAAACTAATTTGTATGCTAAGGCCAATACTTCCACAATCCAAGCAAATTGATCCAAACCCTTCAGATAATTTGAGCCATTTTAGAGATCTAAACCTTTTGTATTATAGTGTCCATTTTTACTGATCAAAACTAATTGATATGCTAAGGCCAGTGTTCATAATATTGATATCGATATCGCATGCAAGCGATATGAAACCCCCAAAAAGCACTCGGAATTTTTTTTTAAAAAAATGATTCTTTGTATCATGCGGTCATTTTCAGTGATCCAAACTAATTGGTATGCTAAGGCCAATACTTCCACAATCCAAGCAAATTGATCCAAACCCTTCAGATAATTTGAGCCATTTTAGAGATCCAAACCTTTTGTATTATAGTGTCCATTTTTACTAATCAAAACTAATTGATATGCTAAGGCCAGTGTTCGTAATATCGATACTATCGGCTGATAATATCGTTATCACATGCAAACGATACGAAACCCCTAAAAAGTAGGAAGAGAAGATATCCAAAGCTATCACAACATCTATTGTAATTTGACTCACAATAAATCATAGAAAACTAAAAATATTCCCTTAATATCAAATTAGAAATCAATGAAGTTAAATAAGAACAAGAATCAAAGCAAAATAAACATCCAAACACGCTACAAGCTTCACCTCCTAGCCCTGGCTAAGAGGTTTAGCTAACCATAGACATGATTGAAACCAAATCTCTTAAACAAAGCATGAAAAAAAACTAGGGAAGAAGAAAAACTCTTTATCGGCTGCTCCACCCTTGAGTATGCTCCTTGAGACCTTTCCAAACCCTAGAAGATGCTTTGGAGCATCCTAGGGAGTCCTGTTTATAGTTGTGGAACTCCAACTTTCGCACTGCGTTAGAAAACTCTAGAAACCACCTTAAATTTAAGCACTCTGCATAGTTTTCCAAAATAGAATCGGAGTTTAACAGCCTCAAATTTACGCACTCTGTGCAGTTTCCCACAATAGACTCGGAGTTTTAGAATATTCTTTTTCAGGACAATTTCTAGAATATGTTTGTTTTTAGGACAATTTTTGGATTCCTTTTCTTTACTTCAAATCTTTGATTCTCTTCATTCCCTAAATCTTTGGCATGTGAATTCTTCATTAATGACTTCCAAATCTTCAAATCTTCATTTAGTAATCTTTTGAGTATAAATTTTCCTTTTAACATCAATTTCACCTTAAGCTCTCGAAATCACCTCGCACATCAAAACATGCATAATTAAATTGATTAAGCACTATAATGTTTATAAAACTAAGGTATAAATAGGGGAATATGCAATATTTCACACTCAACAACTGATACTTAATCGATTTGGTACACCTTGACGTAGAGTGATCTAAACCCTTCACATAATTTGGACTGTTTTAGTAATCAAAACCCTTCACATTAAGTGAACTAAATGCTTTATATAGTTTAGGTTGTTTCAATGATCCAAACACTTTATATTATTAATGGAATTTTCAATGATCCTCTTTTGAAGTTCACTTAGCTGGAGAAATGTCGAAAGAATTTCTCGTAAGTATATAGATGTTTAAATCCTCTTTTGAAGTTCGGCTTTTACCGTTATGTATCATTACTTAATCGATTTGGTACACCTTAAAGTAGAGTGATCACCCTTTACATAATTTGGACCGTTTTAGTAATCGAAACCCTTCATATTAAGTGAACTAAACGCTTTACATAGTTTAGGTTGTTTCAATGATCCAAACACTTTATATTATTGAGGCCATTTTCAAATGATCCAAATCAATCAATATGCCAAGTCCCTTGTTCAACAATTCAAGCAAATGTTTCAGAGACCTTGTTGGATGCCACATGCATAAAAGAAAGAAAGAGAAATCATTATGAGACCTTAAAGTAGAGTGATCACCCTTTACATAATTTGGACCGTTTTAGTAATCGAAACCCTTCATATTAAGTGAACTAAGCGCTTTACATAGTTTAGGTTGTTTCAATGATCCAAACACTTTATATTATTGAGGCCATTTTCAATGATCCAAATCAATCAATATGCCAAGTCCCTTGTTCAACAATTCAAGCAAATGTTTTAGAGACCTTGTTGGATGCCACATGCATAAAAGAAAGAAAGAGAAATCATTATGAGTTGATGAATCTGGTCATAGAATACTTTAATCTTTTGTAGTTGCATGTGGCTTGTTTTGGATGCCACATGCATAAAAGAAAGAGGGAAATCATTACGAGTGAATGAATTTGCCCGTAGAATACTTCAATCTTTTGTAGTTGCACATGGTTTGTTTTGGTATTTATGTAACTATTAATTTGTTAGCCGCTTGAGAGTTGTGATTTTTCTTTTGTTTACAAGACTTGTTGTATGGTCATCCATGCTAGGACTCTTTATTGTGATCCAAACCTTTTCGTATGATTGGCCTTATATTCAACAATCTATCTTGTTGATATAATTGGGCTTATGACTAGCCTTGTATTCAACAATCTATCTTGTTGATATAATTGGGCTGATTTTCGATGATCCAAACCATTTATTTAATTGGGTGGCTATTCGATGTGCTAAGGCTGGTCCTATGTTTAGTGATCCAAACCCTTCATATGGATCTAGCCCTCCATCTATCAAACCAATTAATAATCGAATGTTGATGTTTAGCAATCTAATATTTTTGACATTTTACAACCATTGGTGGTGTCATATGTACCAAAAATTGTTAAGGGTAGAGTTTAACCATGTCATATTTTGGCCTTTTATGATCGAATGTTATATGTTTAGGAATAATTGACTATCAATTTGTTAGTTGCTTACTGTAGAATTGTGATTTTTTTTTCTATTTGGATGACTTGGTGCATGGATCATTCACAGTTGCCTCGTTTTCAGTGATCAAAACCTTTCATGTGATTGACATTGTATTTAGTAATCCAACTTGTGTGATTGTGTGAATTTTCATGATCATAATGGTTTGTACAATTGGGCTCTTACTTAATGGTTTAACCTTTCATATGGTTGGGCTCCTGATCAATGATCCATACTAGGCTCTTTTGCGATGATCCTAACCTTTTTTTTTTTAATGACCTGCCATGTATTCAACGATCATCCTGTTAATATTATTGGTCTGATTTTTGGTGATCCAACCATTCATTTAATTTGGCTGCTCCCATGATCAATGATCCATACTAGGCTCTTTTGTGATGATCCTTAACCCTTTTTTTTTTTTTTTAATGACCTGCTATGTATTTAACGATCATCCTATTGATATAATTGGTCTGATTTTTGGTGATCCAACCATTCATTTAATTTGGCCGCTATTTGATATTCCAAACCATTCATAAGATTGGGCTTATGTTTAGTGATCCAAACCCTTCATATGGTTCCGACTGTTTCCATTGATCCAAAATAATATTCGAAGGCCGATGTTTAACAATCCGATATGTTGATGCTTTACAATCCTTAGTGGATGCCACATGTTGGGCTTTTGTTTAGTGATCCAAACCCTTCATATGGTTCCGGTTGTTTCCATTGATCCAAATTAATATTCGAAGGCTGATGTTTAACAATCCAATATGTTGATGCTTTACAATCCTTAGTGGATGCCACATGCTCCAAATTTGTTTGAGTGGATTCTAGCTGTAGCATATTTCGAGTTTTCATGGTCTAACATGATCTTTTTAGGTATCATCGATTACCAATTCATTAGTTGCTTACTATAGAGTTGGGAATTTTTGTATTTGGTTCACTTGGTATATGTGTCATCTAAAGTTGGCTTGTTTTAAGTGATCTAAACCCTTTTGTATAATTGGGTTGTTTTAGTGATCCAAACCCTTTGTATTGTTGCGTCCATTTTCTGTGATCCTAATCAATTTCATATGTCAAGGCCCATGTCTAACATTCTTAGAAAGTGTTTCACAACTCTTACTGGATGCCACATGCAAAACTTTTTTTAAAAAAAATCGTTACGAGAGCAGAAGTATGGCCATAGAGTACTTTGATTGGGCTAGGCAAGTGATTTTCAATGACTAAAACCATTCATATAGTTGGGCTCTTATTCAATGTTCCAAACCAATCATATAATTTGACCTATGTTTTGTCATCCAAACTCTTCTTATAGTTTAGGACATTTCGTAGGGCATTCATTGTTCATTGTGATGGATGTTTTTAAATGGAGGCTAATTTCAATGAATGAGATGCATGAAGAGATACATGAATACATCCATGAGGTCTACCAAAAATTCCAATAGGTGATACAATATGTACAATGATGGTGCCTTTAATTGTTCATTATGATGAATGTTCTAAATGGAGGCTAATTTCAATGAACGAGATGTATAAAGAGATACATGAATATATCCATGAGATCTACTAAAAATTCCAATAGGTGATACAGTATGTACAATGAGCCTTTTAATTGTTAATGGGGAAAAAACCTTCAACTACAACTCTTAACTTCAAGACACAATTTATCATCAAAGAATTATCTTGGATATCCTTAATGTTGGATGACCTAAGATGGTGATTATGAGCCTTTACCATGGAATAGGGATTTGTCAAAATTTATGTGAGATATTAAATGAGATGGTGGGGATTTACCAATGAAAGATTGTAAAATCAAAGAAACTGTAGGAGAAATGCTCATTTACCACATCTATTATTTTTTGTATGGTCATACATAGATCCACCAAGGGTGACGACGTTCGCTCAACTAGTGGAAAGAAAGAGGGTGTTGACAGCCAAAAATTTTCAAGTAAGATTCCTTATCCTTCCTAACTTATGTATAATATGTATGGGAGATGCGAAGTCAATTGATCACATCTTCATTCACTGCATGTTTGCTTGAAAGGTGTGAGACTACTTTCTCAATGCTCTCCATACAAGCTTAGGTGAAGCCGAATTCTTTTGTGGACCTTCTATGGTCTTGGCATGTAGGAGGGGTGGGAAAAGTGGGGAAAGCTTTGTGGATATTGCTTTTTTTTATAGGAGATGTTTCAGAATAGGAGCATCTTGTGGTCGTTAGGGAAATTAAATGTAATGTTTGGGTTGGGCTTTTTATGCAAAGGCAGTTAATCCTGTAAATCTCTCATCTGTTTTTCAATTGTAGAGGTAGGTTGTTTTCTTTTGTGCATTTTATGTGCTTTTAATAAAGTTCTCTCTATCAAAAAAGAAAAAAAGAATGCAAATTGAAATGAGTCATAGCTAAATTCTTTTGTTGGTTTTAAGTTTTATTTAGGCAAAAAATACAAAATGAAAAACAAGGACATAAAAAAAGAAGAAAAGTTAAAAAGTAAGAACCTAAACAAAAGATGGTTCTTTAGCAAGATTTCCAAGTCGATGAAAATTAAATAATGCCCCATAATTTTTGTTGGAATGACTTTTATCAATCAATGAAACTCCATATACAGATTAACTTCTTGATCTCTAAAAAATAGATTATTTGAAAATTCCACTTATGAATGGTATTTTTGTTCGAGGCAAACTAATCTTCATGCTATAAGGGTCTTTCATGTTTTAGGATACTCTTGATCTTAGTAAGGTTTGACAATTTACACATATAGGTAATTACACCTTAAGTACACAATACACAATTTCACTAAATGTCAAATATTATTCACCTCCAGGATAATCAAATCCATACTCAAGGATGAGCCTACCCAAATCGTTTTTCTCCTTTTACTTAGATATAAGGATTTAAAAGATGTGAGGTTTCACTTCCCAAAATCTATCACGAGTTTGGGCGAATGGTTTTGGTTTGCTCCCCACAGACACAACTGAGATTCCCCTCCATGTGGATTACCTGTCACGAGTTTGGGTGAACCCCTTTGGTCGTGGGTTTGCTCCCCACAGACAAGAGTCAGATTCCTCTCCCCGTGGATTACCCGTCATGAGTTTGGGCGAATGATTTTGGTCATGGGTTTGCTCCCCAACCCCACCGACACGAGTTCGATTCCCCACCTTGTGGATTACCCATCACGAGTTTGGGAGAAGGGCTTTGGTCGTGGCTTTTCTCCCCACAGACACGAGTTCGATTTCCCACCCCATGGATTACCCGCCACGAGTTTGGGCGAACGGCTTTGGTTGTAGGGTTTCTCCCCACAAACACAAGTTCCGATTCCCCTCCTTGTGGATTACCCGTCACGAGTTTAGGCGAACGGCTTTGGTTGCAGGTTTGCTCCCCACAAACACGAGTTCGATTCCCCTCCTCGTGGATTACCTGTCACGAGTTTGAGCGAATGACTTTGGTCGTGGGTTTGCTCTCCACAAACACGAGTTCGATTCCCTCCTCGTGGATTACCCGTCACGAGTTTGGGCGAATAACTTTAGTCGTGGGTTTGCTCCCCACAGACACAAGTTTGATTCCCCTCCCCGTGGATTACCTGTTATGAGTTTGGGCGAACGGCTTTGGTTGTGGGTTTGCTCTCCACAGACGCGAGTTCGTTTCCCCACCCCATGGATTACTCGTTCGTTTCCCCGCCCTGTGGATTACTCGTCACAAGTTTGGGCGAACGACTTTAGTCTTGGGTTTGCTCCCCACAGACATGAGTTTGATTCCCCTTCCTATGGATTACCTGATGCATGTGGTTGGCAAGTGTTTGCGTGCATCCGTAGGGAATTGTGTCTTCTTAAAGGGGCAGGGACACCCTATTGTTATATTAATTTTTTTTAAAAAAACTTCCCAAATTTACAAGTAAGGTGTTTGTCATCGTTACTATAGCAAAATTAGAAGGGCAAGAAGAAAAGAAGAGAGAAAAGATGAAATGGAGAAAAAATGAGAAAGGATGAGCTTGCTCACCATAATATGGGGCAGGGGTATTTCCCCATGTCGTTATTGTTATGGTTTTATGCAAGTATGAAGTGAGCTTTTTGGATCTTCCACAATTGCAAAGTGCAATCGAATAGAAAGAAAAAGGTCATCAAAAAATGAAGTGAAAAGAATGATAAAAAGTGCATTAGTATTAAAAAACCCCTTAAGTATATTAGAGATTTTTTTATAACCCTCACATCTGGATACTCATGAAAATTTAACCCTCAATTTCATTATCTATCCTCATTAATGAAAGGGTTGGGGTAAAGTCCCATGAGTGTGCACACGGCTTCATTTTTATTTGACTATCTTCATTAGGGAAAATCACACACCACTTTGCACAAGGGTTGATTAGCCGTGGAATCAAAGGAATAACCATTTATCCTTAATTAGGATTAAGACAAATAAGAATGTTTAGACTCTTACCCGAAGATGAAGCTAGGCTCGGATAAGGACACTACTTGGATTAGGAAGTTACTCATAACAAAATGTTTTAATAGCTGAAAATATTGGGGCATCATTTAAAATAGATAGATTTTATGCATCATCTACAAAAGGATTCTGCGCTAGAATTAAACACTGGAGAAATTTGAACAATTAAAATTGATAAGAAGAGTACCAAAAACCGATCTGCTTGGAAATAAAATCAATACATCAAAGCCTTTTATCCTTATATTCCAATCTAAACTTCTATCGTCAAAGTGGCTAGGGGATAAACATTAGAATTCGAGTAAGAGGATTGTGGTATCCATCAATAGTGGATTAAATGTTAAACTCTTGAATTCTATGGGCAAATCTAGATCAAATTAGTTAAAACCTTGCTAGTAGTAGCATAAGCATAAACATTCCAAGTCCACATATGGGTAGATGATGTTACCTTATATAAAAATTGGGCAAATCTAGATCAAATTAGTTAAAACCTTGCTAGTAGCATAAGCATAAACATTCCAAGTCCACATATGGGTAGATGATGTTACCTTATATAAAAATTGGGCAAATCTAGATCAAATTAGTTAAAACCTTGCTAGTAGCATAAGCATAAACATTCAAAGTCCACATATGGGTAGATGATGTTACCTTATATAAAAATTGCTTACTCCAAGAATTGCCCTAGAATGTCAAAACAAAGAAGAAATGCTAAATGCCCAAAATTTGAAAAGAATTCATTGGATTTATCTTAAAAAGAAAGAAAAAAAAAAACGCAAAGTTTAAATAAAAAAAATAATAAAAAGAGATGAAGAAAATGATAAAGGGGATTAGAATATTGTTCAAATAAAATCAATAATATGGGTCAATTGTTAATCATCCTAACTGTTTATATAATTAAACCTCTGGTTGGGCCTTTTTTAGTGATATAAACCGTACTGTGACTGACTGGTCAGTTCATAATCAAAGTTTGATGGCTAGTAATCTAATTTGTTAACATCTTATGGCCCTTGGCGGATGCCATATGCACCAAAATTTGTTAGGGGTGGAGTCTAACTAGCATAGTGTGGCCTCGAATGTCATATGTTTTGGAATAATTGACTATCAATTTGTCAAGTTGCTTACTTTATAATTGTTACCCTTCCTATTTAGATGACTTGGTTCATGGGTCATCCACAGTTGCCTTGTTTAGCGATTTTTTTCATGGTTGAATGTGGTCTTTTAGGATTGTTGACTATGTAGTAATCCAAATCTTTGTTTAATTTGGCCAATTTGATCCCTTACATTCTAATATAAACTCCTTTAGGTATTTCTTTTCTTAATCATCAATTTGTTAATCGCTTATTATTGAGTTGTGATTTTTCTTCGGAGTCTTAGTGCATCATCAGTCATCCATATTGTGTCCTTTCGAAGTGATTCATACTTTTTAATTATGATTGGCCCCATACTGTGTTCTTTAGAAGTGATTCATACTTTTTAATTATGACTGGCCCCATATTCACTAATCCAACCTATTGATATAATTGGGTTTGATTTTAAGCGATCCAAACCATTAATGTGGTTCGGTCCTTATCTGATTTTCTAAAGCACTCATATTTTGTGTTTATCTTTAGTGATCCAAACGCTTCAAATAGTCATCCATATTGTGTCATTTCGAAGTGATTCGTACTTTTTAATTATGATTGGCCCTATATTCACTGATCCAACCTGTTGATATAGTCGGGTTGATTTTAAGCGATCCAAACCATTGATGTGATTCGCCCTTATCCGATGTTCCAAAGCACTCATATGTTGGGATTATCTTTAGTGATCCAAATGCTTCAAATAGTTCAGGCTATTTTCATTGATCTAAACCAATCCATACTCGAAAAATGATGTTTTAGCAATTCAATAGGTTTAGTGATTTTTTTTTTCATGGTTTTATTTGGCCAATTTTTCGAGTATGGATTGGTTTAGATCAATGAAAATAGCCTGAACTATTTGAAGCATTTGGATCACTAAAGATAATCCCAACATATGAGTGCTTTGGCCAATTTTCCATTATTCCAACTCTTCATAGAATTAAGTCTTTGGATTATTTTTGCCATTCATCCACAATGGGCCATTTTCAATCATCCAAGCCATTAATATCTCACATTACAGTTTTAGTGGTACAAATGATTTATATGATTCGGTCCCTTTAGTTATCCAAATCATTAATCATTCAGCTTGTTTCAAGTGATATAATTGGTCCCATTTTCCTAACCGTACCATTTATACAATTTAGTTAGTTGAGGTGATAATGATGAATTTTCTCTTGTTAGAGACTTTGGTTTGAGGGTCGACTGTATACTCAGTCCATTTTCCGTTACAATGATGCAAACTGTTCACATCATTTGGCCCATTATAGAGATCCAAATTTCTCATATTCTTGTTTTAAGGGATTGAAAGCTTGGACATTCTTGGGACATTTCATTGGATCTGAACTGTACATATGATTGGGCTGATTGTACATATGACTGGGCTTATTCGGTGATGTGGATGCTCCATGTGATTTGGCCCATTTCTAGTGATCCTTTCTGTTTTTTCTATTTCATCATTTATTTCCTTTACTCCAAAGGCTAAATGTGTTCTAATGCTTTATCAACTTCAGGCTTCCTAATTTTGTTTGAAGTGAGTTTGTAATTATTATCACTGTTTGAAAATGGCTTCTGCTAGATATTTTTGGACTGCCATAGTTTAGATGCTGTTTTAGTGCAACAAGTCATTATTTTACACCCTTTTCTATAAAGCGGATGATCCAGGCATGTCATTAATTTCTTGTATTGGACAGTCCTGGATTCTGGTGCTTGGGAATGATTGTGGGGTCATCTTGCATCCTGTGCTCCCTCAACGTTGCTGACAACAAATAGTCTGTATTAGAAATCCATATTTGGACTCATTTTAGAATTCCATATTTGTATAAAGGATGTGAAATCATTTACTGCTTACCAGCAGATATTAGTTACTGGTGGCCTATTTTAGAATCTGATGTTCTGATGATGTTAAACATAGGATAATGTGGTTTTTCTTGTTTATAAATATTGAATTTAAGCTTAACTCTGCTATTGCTACTGGAGCTCTTTTGGTTGGAACCTTGTCCTCCATAAAAGTGATACAAGTAGAACTTGGAAGTAGACATTAAATATGCCTTCAAATTAGAATCTTTGTTTCTGGAGATCCGAAGAGGGGTTTTCATAATCGAAGTGGTAGAAGATGGATTGGCATTTCTAGAATCAGCTATATTTCTCAAGGTCTTAGTGCTGCCTGATCTGTTTTGCAAGGAGGGAGTTGATGGGAGTGTTTTGGCAGAAGAGGAAGAACCTGAAGAAGAAGATTTTGGTGAAGGTATAGAACTGGGAGTCACAGTGGGTGTAGCACCAGAAACAAGTTTCTTGCAAAGTGCAACACACTTCTGGTTGCTTCCACTTCCTGTAACAGTCAAATTTAACCAAAAGTTACACAAGAACTAGTAGAATAAATAACCAAGCATCCACATTCAATGTATGCGTAGGTCCTTAATGATGAATAAACTTGCCTGATTTAAAAACAAATCAACCTAGAAAGCTACTCGGTTCAAGTCATGCCAAGTCATCCCAAGTCTAAACTGAGTCAAGCTAGTTAGCGAGTTTTATGGTGAGTCAGGTTGATTTTTGGCCAATTCAAGATGACTTGACCTAGTTTCAAGTCAAGTCACCAAGTTTAGAACTATGATCCAGTCTAGATGAACAGGTGACCCAGCCCATTTCTCCAAAAAAATGTTGTACAAAAGTGTCTCAATATGGATTCAAGAGAACTTCTTTTACAAAACATTAAGCAGATGTCAACATCAGTCTTCATTCTTAGTTCTTTCCCGACGAAATGCAAAAAAAACTCTTACCTGAAGCCTTTGCAGTATTATTTTTTATTTTGATACACTGAGAAGAAGCCAAAGTTTTCTTAGTTGGTGCTGCTGTTGAGGGAGGGTTCACCCTCAATAAAATCTTTGGTGGCTTTAAAGAAGAGTTCCAATCTCCACTTCTAGCGGCACCCTTCACTCAATCAATAAATCAACCAGTTTCAGTTTAACCAAATGCCAAAACTTAGAGAGCAACTTGTACTTGGATAAAAATTCTTACTGCTCATGGATGAACAAGAACCTTCTTTGAGTTTTCTAGCACTTGCTTACTAAGACCATGACTCTTGGAAGAGCTCAAAGGCTTGCTGACGGGCTTCATTGGAAATTTCAGAATGTACAATTTACCACATGCTCTAAGATGAAACATACAGCAGGGACAGATTGCAGCCATGAATTAACTTACCCTATTTCGAGAAGAATGCTCCACCTGAGACACTGTAAAACATAAGACTCAGAATACTTTCCAATATGTACCAATACTTACAACTAAAATGAAGGAAGAATGGTGCCTATGGCAAGTAGCTCCCACTAGATAAAATTTAACAGTATGAAAACATGATTTTAAACAACAATATTTGTATATAGTAAAAACTAAAATAAAAATGAAACCACGACACTTGGATCCTTCAAAAAAAGTCGAGTACCTGAGTCACGAATGAGGTTGAATTTTGATCAGAGTTCCTTGGGAAGCCCAGGTCTCTTGGCTAAAGGTAGGCTGGTTGGTGATAGTTGGGGGATGTTTCTAGCTAGATTCTCTGGCCGTTTGGGGTTGGCTGACTCTAAAAAAGCTTAGGCCGAGGCATTACTCGAAATGGTTAAGATTGTGGTGGCTAACAACTTCCTACTACTGTCGAAGACTACCCAAGGAGGATTGCTGGTATGATAGAAGAGATTAGAGATAGTTGTAGGGTTGTGTAATCTTTTCTATGCATGTCCTGAGAGAAACCAACGAAGAGGCCAACTTGCTGGCTAAATCGGAAGTGGATAAGACAGAACTCGTCACTGAGTTTATAAGGGAAAATTAGCCCTGCTTTCTGGTGGGACGTGAACAAGGTATATTAATGGTAACCGTACATGATATAGGCCATAATGACCGTTATGGCTAATTTGAAATAAATAAATTGTATTGAACCCATACAGTTATAGAGCTGTTCCAGTCGTGAAGTGCCATTGTGCTTTATTTCGTCCAGTGTTTTGGTGGGGGTTTTCCCCTTGGGTTCTAATATATTTCCTTTTTCTCTTTGAACAAAATGGTTATCCTATTCCTTTAAGAAAGGGATAAAGGATCTCCTTCCACAAGACTCAAGTTCATATCTACCATGATTTTTGAACTTCAAATCCATGACCTATTTAAGCACAGGGATACTCCAGCTGCATATAGCACTTGAAACGTGGGCACGTACACGTGCTTTATTTCGTCCAGTGTTTTGGTGGGGGTTTTCCCCTTGTGTTCTAATATATTTCCTTTTTCTCTTTGAACAAAATGGTTATCCTATTCCTTTAAGAAAGGGATAAAGGATCTCCTTCCACAAGACTCAAGTTCATATCTACCATGGTTTTTGAACTTCAGATCCATGACCTAGTTAAGCACAAGGATACTCCAGCTGCATATAATGCTTGATACGTGGGCACGTACACGTGGAGTAGATTAATCCAAACTAAACTGGCTAAGTTGTGGAACCTATTGTCATTAAGTTTCGGTATAAAAATCAGGTTTGTTGAACAGTCCTAACCTCTAATTCATAGACATTGTATTTTGAAATAAGATCATCGGACGGTTTTCATCCATCACATTGCCAGAGTATCAAAGTATTTCTCTTTAGCAAATATAGCAAACCGTACCACCTGGACTGAAAACCCAACTTGTGAAACTGTTAAGGAAACAATTTTTAGATGATTATGTTTAGCAGTTGTAGCCAGTTCTTGCATAACCATATCCTGAGAATTTATATTCAAAGGATCCACAATACCCAATCCCATGGAGATCAAGTAACACAGATCAACATTAAACATAAGCTCACATTTCAGTTACACAATGCTGAAACTCACCACCAAAAAAGGAGGAGCAGAAAAGAAGAAGAAGAAAGAGAAGAGACTCACAACCAGTACATGGTATATCCACTTCCCCTTGTTGAGCTTTGCTGCTAGAAGACTCACAACCAGTACATGGTATATCCACTTCCCCTTGTTGCGCTTGCTGCTAGAAGACTCACAACCAGTACATGGTATATCCACAATGGAGGCTCGTATATCACTGCATAACGTAGAGGTTGACTCAGCTGATTTCCTAAGATCTTCTTGAATTCCAGGTAATGCATGTGTTGAGGACTTGAATGTTTTACTCACAACTTCCAATTCATCAGGATCAAGAATACCTGATAACATGAAAGACATTAAAAATGACTGTGATGTGAAATTTGTAAGGAATGTCGAAATGGGAAAGTCAACTTTTTTTCTTTTTTCTTTTTTTTATTTTTATATTGGGGAAGTAAATTTATTAGAGTAAAAAATGTAGATTTTCACTTGTGAAGAAAGCACTATCCCAAGTTAAACTTTTGCGCAAATTACACTTGCCAGCTCTTCTTATTCTGCTCGGTTCTGATGGTGCCAACACAGGAGCCTCTTCCATTTCCTTGCTCAAGTTTGGTATGTTGTCCCTTTCTAGAGCATTTTCAACCTCAACACCTCCAATGCGACCATTACTATTACAATTTTCTGAAAGCCCTGTCAATTTATTTCCAAGTGGGAAATTGCTTTAGGTAATTCTAGAAAGCAGCAAGAACCATGCCAAAGAAAGATGAAAAGATTTGTTATATATAAAAATAATCGACACTTCTTTTACAGATCAACTACAACCAATTTTTGATACAGTTTCTTCATGGTGAAATCTTAAGTTGGAGAGTTGGTTCGCGTTGCTTGATGGGGTTCTGTAACAGTATGATTTTAATGCTGGAAAGGTAAATTGTAGTTCCCCATTTGCATGCAAGAGATGTAGGGTAATCACTAATTTCCTCTTCTTCTTCTTCTTTTTTTGGCTTTTTTTTTTTCACTTTGAATGATGTTGTAGCTTTGGTTTTCCCTCCTCAGTTCTTCATAGTCAACCTCCTGCTAACATTGTTCGTGGCCACTCAAATGCACATGACAACTCCATTATTTCTATTTTGGTTAACTTGCTTGTTTAACATAATATCTGATACAAATTGAGATTGCAGCTTATAGGAGTTTGTTCAAACAACTAGTGTAGGAGAATTCAAGAAATGCCTCAAACTTCTTGCTTTTCATGGACAACTCAATACTAGTATCCACTCGAAAGCTCATTCGAGATAAGACATACTAAATTTCGATACTACTTGGCTTGTCAGCTTTTAACATCAAGACTTTAAGCAACACTGGTTAGTTTTCTACAACTATTCTTATAACTCTTTTTTTCACTCATTTTTTTTTCCAATGTCTCTCTCACTCTCTCCTTTTTCTTTTTTGCACTCTTTTTTCACTCTACTTTTTTTTTTCCACATTCTTTTTTCACTCTGCTTTTTTCCATTTGCTCTTTCTTTCCACTCCATCTTTTTTTTTTTTTTTTTTTTTTCATTCCTTTTTTTCCTGCTCACCTTTTTTATATTATTGGACTCACTTTTTTTCCTTTTTTCCACTCTTTGTTTTTTTAAAAAAAATAAAATAAAATTTCCACTCCCTTTTTTCTTCCACCCCCACTTTTTTTCCACTTTTTTTTTCCCTCTTTTTTTCTCAACTTTTTTTTTCTCCAATTCTCTTTTTCGCACTCCCTCTTTTCTTTAAACTCTCTCTCTCTCTCTCTCTCTCTCTCTCTCTCAGAATCTCTTTTTTCACTCTTTTTTTCCACTCACTTTTTTGGCACTCTCTTCTGTTTTTTTTCTACTCCATTTTTTCCACTCCCTCTTTCTTTCCTTTCTTTCTCCACTCTTCTTTTTTTTTAAAAAAATTTTTTTATTATTATTTTTTTATTTTATACTGAATCTCTCTCTCTTTCTTTCTTTTTTCACTCTCTTTTTTACCCACTGTCCCCTTTTCTTTCCACCATCTTTTTATTTATGTATGGATTTATGCAGACTTATTTATGTATTATTTATATATTTCTTTAAATCTATTTATTTTTGTTTATTTATTTACATGTAGTTACTTATATATTTATATGTATTTGCTTTTGTATTTGTTAATGTACTTATGTATTTTTTATATTTATATATTTCTTTATTTATGTATTTACTGATATTTATATGTATATGTATAAGCTTATATATTTATATGTATTTGTTTATGTATTCATTTGTTTGTATATATTTATGTACTCATTTATGTATTTATTTATTGATTTATATGTATTTGGTAATTTATTTTATTTATTTATTTATATATTACTTGTGTTTTTTATATTTATTTTTATTAATTTATATGTATTTATTTAAATGTATATAATTATTGTTATCTATGTTTATTTATAATTAATCTGCATTTATTTATGTATTTGTTTATTTATATTTATATGTATTGGCTTATTTATTTATTCACTTATGTATTGGTATGTATTATTTGTATGCATGTATTTATTTGCATTTATTTATATATGGATTTATTTAGGTATTTATGTATTTTTTTGTATTTATTGAAATGTATATAATTATTGTTATCTATGATTATTTATAATTAATCTGCATTTATTTATGTATTTGTTTATTTATATCTATATGTGTTGGCTTATTTATTTATTCACTTATGTATTGGTATGTATTATTTGTATGCATGTATTTATGTGCATTTATTTATATATGGATTTATTTAGGTATTTATTTATTTGTTGCTTGAATTGTATTTATTTATGTGTTGATTGATTTTTTTATTTATATGAATTTAATTATTTATTTATATAAGTATATATATATTTATTTATTTCAGTAATTCTTTCTTTGTATATTGGTATTCATTTCTCTTTATTTGTTGTTTTGTTTCGTTTTTTGTATTAATTTATATGTTTATATTAATTTGTTTATGTATATATTTATACATATTTATATGTATTAATATATTTCTTTATTTACATTTTTACATATAAAGTTATATATTTATATATGTTTATTTATATCTATGTATACATATATATTTATTTATACATTTTGATGTATTTAGTTGTGTATATTTGTAAATATTTACTTGTTTATATTTATTTAAGGATTCCTAATTCTCTTCTCTTTTCCTAAACTCTTTTTCTCCACTCTCTTTTTGTTTTCACTTTTTATTTTTTCCGCTCTTTCTTTTTTTTCTGACTCTCTTCTTTTGCACTCTTTTTCTATTCACTCACTTTTTTCCTCCACTTACTTTTTTTTTTTTTTTTTTCCTTTTTTGGTATTCTCTCTCTTTTTTTTTTCCTCACCTTTTTTTCACTTTCTTTTGGTGATCTTGATGGTGGAGCCTACAGTTTTCATGCTACCGATGCGTTGCTCAAGTAGCATGGGGGTCAGTACGTAACCATGAGCCAGCCCTCAATTTTATGGGCTGGAACTTTACAAGATTATCCGCTTGTAGGTTGCAACTTCTTACATGCTTGATTTTTTAGCCTTTCTTTTATACTCGTATTCTTTCTAATGATATATCCCCTGTTAGTTGTTTTCTTCATTTTTCCAGGTTGGGCTACAATTGATGCTTTCTTTGTATAATAACAAACCAAATGGGATATTGGCAGATGAGATGAGTACGGGTCACTTTCTCTTCTTAGTTTCGTAGCTTGACTAACTGCGTTGCTTGCCGATCTCCTCGTAACATTTTGGCAACTAGGAGCGACACTCCAAAACCAAGTTGGAACTTACTACAAATTGTAGCCAAGGGTCTGTTTGGGTAGGGAATCCCACATAATTGTGATTAAGTGTGATCCTAGTTATGGCAGGCTCCATGCCCTCCACATCAAATTTTGCACGTGTGGAGCCTGGAGCCTACCAAAATTAGAATTATGCTTAATCTCGATTTTGTATGATCCTCTCCAGAAATAGACCCTAAGGTATTATAGTATTTGTATTTCAATATAGAATGCCTAACTCCATTATGTTTTCAATAGAGCAGCTAGTTGACATGCCCAACTTCTTTAGGAGCTTTGATGACTATTTAGTAGTATTTGAATAGAATTATATAAAGAAAAACTAATAAAAATTTGTCCAAATAGGTCATGGCATTGATAGCTAATTTAATGGGAGTTGAAGGGGAATTATGGAGCCCATCTTATACTTGTTCACAGTGCTGTTATGGTTAATTGGAAGGCTAGAATCCTGGTCAAATTGACATTTTGCTTTTTCTCTTTTTGACAACTAACTGTATTTTTTAGACTGAGCTGTATATACTTGAATGCTAGCCTCATGTATTTGCAGGGAAAAATTGTTATATGGGGTCTAATTGACAGCCTCATACGAAAACTTTCAGCAATATAAGCTAGATACGGCAGATGAAGAGGAAATGAGAAGGCTACCTGTCTTCCAACCTTAATGTCCAACCCATCCAATAGGTTGGCCACATCATGAGGATCACCTAAAAATCAGTCACATCCACACATATTTTGCTATTTATGAATGGTGGAATATTGTTTTCTATGGTGTAGCCTGTTGGGTTTAACTTTTGCACTAGGTGATCCTTCTGATGAGGCCAACCTATTGGATTTTTTTTTTTTTTGAACGATGAAAGGGTTATATTTTGTATCCACATGGCCCGTAACTTGTGGTCCAATAACCTTGTGAGTTCTATGTTATGGCTGAACCTAGTGGATAACTTCCAACTTTTCATGTGTGTGAGACATAACCTGTCCATTAGCTTCCCGCATCATGATGTCCCTTTGCACAAAAATTAGCCCCCTCCAATCATTGAGTGGACCGAACTTGTATTTTTTCTATTTATCAATGCCTAGACATTGTTTTCCATGGTGTGACCCACCTGATGGACGCGGATTGCATCCTACCCCGCCCGTCTCCAGCTGGGAATGGGCAGGAGCTTTGAGTTGCCACCGTGATGTGTGGGTCATCATATCCACACCATCCATCCATTTTCTTCGTATCAATCCGCGTCCCCACCTGATGAGTAGATCGAGTTGGAGATCCTATTGGAAAGTTTGGATGGACTTGAGACATTTGTATTAATTATGTACTAAGAATATTTATTATTATTATTTTTAAATCATTTTTTAGTAGTTCGTAGTCCTGCTCAGAGAAGGAAGCTGTGTTGCCGCACAGATTCCAAGAGAAGCATGCATCACTTAAGTTCAAGTGATTTAGCCTGGTGTTATGCTATCATATTCCTATTTGATCTTTTAGCTAATGTGCTTATTGTCCCATTACTATGTGATCTATTAGCCAATTTGCTTCTCATTGTTGTTATTTATCTAGGTGCTATTATGCTACCTTGCTTCTGCTTTTGTAAGTGAGTTCTAAGCTGAATGGAGAAGATGGTTCAAATGTAGTTGGGCTACATAGTTTTTGGAAAGCAAGCTTATGTCATCAAAACCTGCAAATTTAGGTACTTGATCATTAAGGATAAAAGTTATATTTTTGGCATGGTTTTAATCATTGTGTAGGTATTCTAGCTTGTCTAGATGGATATAACTTTCATTATAATAATAATAATAATAATAATAATAATAATAAAAAAATAAAAAAACTGAAAGGAGAAGCTGGTCCAAATGTAGTTGGGCTACATAGTTTTTGGAAAGCAAGCATAGCAATGGAGCAAACTGAAGAATATGCCAACGGTCAGCTGAAAAATAAATACGGTGACCCTTTAAATCAAGGAGTGTTGTCCTATACCACAGGATATTGACATTGAAGATCAAACCAAAAGAGGTGTGAATGCCTTCAATGTCAGTAAGTGTTTTTCCATTTATCCCAAGTGATGTGATGAGTACGAGCAAGAGCAGGATTTTGAATACTACCTCTTCCTAATGCCAATGTTGCACGTGTGTGAGATTTGGGTCATTTTGTTAGGTGGCCCCCTACCATACAAGTTTTGTGGTGGTCTAATTTTCAGGCCATTGCATACCAGCCAAACTGCCTGGATCTTACATATGCGCTCCACATTGGCAGCGATAGCAGTTCTTGTTTTAATTTCTTTTATTTTTCATTTCATTGAAAAATTCATTTAGTTTGCCTTTATCATCAACATTGTACTTGTCCGTAAATCTTCAAGAAGATTTGACTACACGGTTGGAATTTTCATGACTAGGATAATTATGTACTACAGCACTCAGGTATTAGCAATTTGCTCATCTATTGTCGCGCTTTCATGCCATTGTATTCATCTGTTGGCCATATTTTAAGTTTGTTTTTCTTGATCTTCCAAACTTTGAATTGAAAGGCACTTTCGTAATTATGTGGTTCTTAGAAGAACAGGTAATGTGCTTTTCCTGTACTTTCTACATCCTCCAATATGTGATACGCTGGTGTGAGATTAAGGCATGGGAAAGAGGTAAATGATCGACTTCTTATTTTTATATGAAAATTTGAGGAATTATAGGATCCTCAGGCAAGAATATATGCACCGGATGCTTTGAGCCTTGAATTTGTAAAACAGATGGTTCATCTGATGAGTCCCACCACAGATGAGGAATCCCCTCATAACACCTTTTGATGAGAATATTCTTCACTCTTGATCAGTGTCTGGAAAATATACTGTTTACGGTGACCCACATTCAACAAAAAATGCCAAAGATTGAATGGCAGCTATCCCCAAATCAAGGAGATGTTTTGGGTATCTCATGTGTATGTTGGGCCCCTTCTGATGAATGTTTCAGGCTAGTGATTAGTGGGATCCACTCTCACAAAGCTGAGGATGTTAGTATGTCCTTTTGAAGATGATGCATTGATTCTGCATAATTCTCTTTATCCTAAAACACATTTCTCACCTAAAACAAGAGACACAAGATACAGTTTCCTAATGCATCGCGATTCTTTATGTGTGGCTGATTGGGTTATCTAGACCTTTGATTTGATGGGTCTCATCATAGACAGGGCACCCCAAAAGCCTCCCATATTGGAATATCCTAACTATTGAATTTGGCTTTGTTGTAACTTTTTCTTAGCCATCTAATTTCTAGGCCACCAGTTCAAGGTCGTCCAACAGGGGAGATCAAGGTTTACCTAGATCGTGGGTCACTAAAAATAGCAATCCATATTGCAAATGACCCATGGTCTAGTTTGCACACTCAATCTGGAATACGGGTGTCTTGTGTTTTAGGCCATGGTTTGAGAGATGTATGGGATATCCTCCATCCATAGTGGGGTTCATCAGATTGTTGTTCTAGATCACCAAAGCATAGGGGCTCCACAGGTACGCATCAGAAAATTGCACTTGTTGAGAGCTTGGGCCTTACAAAATTATGTTCTTGGTACCGTGTGCTTTAACTCTTTTCTCTCTCTCTCTCTCTCTCTCTCTCTCTCTCTCTTTCCAGCGGCGTTATTGACGAGCATGAGACACAACAAGGTATGAACTAATTAATTAAGATAAAAGGAAACTAATTCACTTTTGAACTAACTAATTTTCTTTAGAGGAATTATTCCTTGCATTATTATTCCACGAATAGGCCAGATTAGCCTATGGGTTCTGAGTCCCGACATGAACCGGTTGTGCTTAGGCCTAACTAACCTGCTGACGGGCCCTAGCCCTGATTTAAAATGGTTTGGCCTTAGGCCTAGTACGGGATGGAATATGGGTTAACTGAAACAACCTGCTTTTGATGTGAGTTTGGGCCAAAATAATTGGGTAGTGGGTCGGGTTTGAGATAGAAAAATGTTTGCTTAAGTAAATGGGTTGGGTTTAGGTTGAACCCTACCTGCCCACGTGTTATTAATGGATTGGACCAGATGACCCGGCTTGATTCGATCCAAAACAAAATAAAGAAGAAACGTATGGATAATTCATTGCCTAGATCTAAACTCAAACCTAATTTCTGGGGTCGAGTATGGGGCGCCCCTAGACCAAGGGACCAGTATGGGTGGTTGACTGCATTTAATGGGTTGGGGTTGAGTACAGGGTGCCCCTAGACCCGACCCGAGGGGCCAGAATGGGTTGGTTGCATTTGATATGGACCCAACCTAAATCAGCCCCAAGTTTTAATGGGTTGGCTCTAGCTAGTTCCAAAACTCCAACCAGATTCTTAAATGGATGGAGTACGGGGTGTCCCTAGATCTGACCCAACCCAGTCCAACCCAACCATCAAATTAGTAATTAGAAAATACAATAATTCATGACAACTCAAATTAAATATGAGGAAATTTAGAAATGGGTTAGCTAGAATACAATATGTTATTAAAGAGATGCCCATCATTTATTATTATTTTTTTTAAAAAAAAAAAAAAAGAAGAAGAAGAAGAAGAAGGAGAAGAAGAAGTTGTGATCATTGAAAAAGAACTCTGATCCAAGGGCTTCTATTTCCCGTTCTTATACTGTTTCTTTGTTGGCCCATAGTTTTAGTAGCATGTGCCACTGGTAGCTTTAGATCAATGAACAATGGGCCCCACCTTAGTACAATCTCTTATGGACTGTCTCCAGCTTTTGGTTAGGACTGTCTGTCAATGGGCCTGGCCTCATTTTAAATTTTGAATAAGCCCAACCGACCGTCAGTCCCAGCCCAAACAGTTGAAAATTCAGTCGAAGCCACAACCTACCAAAGAATTTGGACGCGAATTACTAGGAGGTGTTGCCCAGGCCATAGAGCAGTGCGGTTTTGTGTTGGGAGCTATGGGACCCACCATGTTATCAATGCCGTCCATCAGTTTTGACAGCTCATTTTAGGGTACAAATCCAAAAATGAAGTAGATCCGAATCGATAGTGGACCATACCACAAGAAACATTGAAGATAATGATTGATACGGGAAAAATATAAATATTCACCATCAAATTGGATTTGGATCTATTTCATTTTTTGGATCATGCCCTAAAAAGAGCTATCAAATTGGATTTAGGGCATGATCCGAAAAAATTAGGAAGATCTAATGCTCAATTGGCCCACATGAAGGGAAGCAATGGACTTAATTTGTCCACCGTTAAAAGTTGATTCTTTTATTGGGCCCACATTGAGGTTTATTCACCATCTAACCCGTTCATAGGGTCACATAGACATGGATAAGGGAAAAATATAAATATAAGCCTGATCTAAAAGTTCTAAGGGCCTCAACAAGTTTTGAATGGTAGGCATTCGATTCTCACAATTTCGTGTGGTGTGGTCCACTTGAGCTTTGGATTTGCCTAATTTTTGGGCTCATGCCTTAAATTCATTTGGCACAATGAATGGGTGGTATGGATATGCCACATACATTATGGTGGGCCCCATATTTTACAAATTCTTTGATTTAAGTGTTTAAAAAGTAACCGGTCAAGTCAGCATTGGGAAAGATGCAGGTAATTGTAATTACAAAATCAAACCGGCCCACTGTTTGGATGGATGTAAGGCATCACAGTGGGCCCCACAGTTGGGGATCCACTCAAACAGTGCCCATCACACATATAAAACAACATGTCCAATGTGGAAAGTGGGGACACCCCACCCTAATTTAGTATGTGTGCAGTGGGCCATATATAGTGTTGCTCTCTCTCTCTCTCTCTCTCTCTCTCTCACTCTCCTATGTTTCTATCCCTGCCTCTCTCTCTTTCTCTGAGATATAGGGGCCTACAAAGTGGGCCACGATGTGAGACAGCGTGCACCTCACCTTGTGGGGTCCACCATGATATTTTTATGTCATCTGACCTGTTCATTAGGTCACTCAGATATGGAAGAAGGGAAAGTACATATGTCAGCACAATCCGGAACTTCTGTGGGCCCCACTGTGGGGTCCCATCGTAATGTTATTTGTTATCCAACTTGTTAATGATGATGTCTCACATACCTGGATGAACGGAAAACACAGATATCAGCTTGATTCTCAAATTTTGTGGGCCTCATTTTTTTGTCAGAAAACAGTGGGATCTTGATGTCCCCTGTCAACCTGGGGGTCAGGCAGGACCCATACTCTCCAACGTGGATGGTGGGGTGTATTGTTGGTGTATGTATGCGGTGGGCCCCATAGTGCCGAGGCTCCACCACTACACGATCTGTGTGTGTGTGTGTGTGTTTCAATCCCTCCCCCTCTCTCTTTTTCTGAAATATAGGGGCCCACAAAGTGGGCCACGATGAGAGACAGCATGCACCCCACCTTGTGGGCCCACCGTAATGTTATTTGTTATCGGTCTCACATATTTGGATGAACGTCTCAAGGCCCCAAAGTTTTTCAGAAAACTATGGGATCGGGACATCCCCTGCCAACCTAGGGGAGTTCAAATCCATCAGGTTTTGGGGTGGGACCCATACTCTCCAATGTGGACAGTAGGGACCCCCACCTTATTGTTAGTGTATGTATGCAGTAAGCTCCATAGTGGCAAGGGCCCACCACTGACACGATTTCTCTCTCTCTCTCTCTCTCTCTCTCTCTCTCTCTCTCTCCCCAAAATATAGGGGCCCACAAAGTGGGCCACGATGTGAGACAATGTACACCCTACCTTGTTGGGGTCCACCGTGATATTTTTATGTCATCTGAACTGTTCATTAGGTCACTTGGATCTGGAAGAAGGGAAAGTACATATGTTAGCATGGTCCAGAACTTCTGTGGGCCTACACCGTGGGGGCCCACCATAATGTTATTTGTTATTCTATGGGCCCATACCGTGGGGGCCCATTGTAATGTTATTTGTTAATGAACTTGTTGATGAGGTCTCACATACCTAGATGAACGGAAAACACATATATTAACTTGATTCTCAAATTCTGTGGGCCCCAATTTTTGTCAGAAAACCGTGGGATCTGGACATCCCTTATCAGCTTAGGGGTCAGGTTCAAATCCATGCCATACATCAGGTTTTGGGGTGGGACCCATACTGTTTAATGTGGATAGTGGGGACACCCCACATTATTGTTAGTGTATGAATGCAGTGGGCCCCATAGTGACGAGGACCTACCACTTACATGATCTCTCTCTCTCTCTCTCTCTCTGAAGGGGCCCACAAAGTGGGCCACAATGTGAGACAACGTGCATCCCACCTTGTGGGGTCTACTGTGATATTTTTATGTCATCTGACCTGTTCATTAGGTCACTCATATTTGGAAGCAGCATGATCTAGAACTTCTGTAGGCCCAGGTAGTGCCCCCCCCCAACATTTGTTATCCAGCTTGTTGATGAGGTCTCTCACATACTTGGATGAATAGAAAACACAGATATCAGGTTGATTCTCAATTTTTGTGGGCCCCAATTCTTGTAAAAAAAAAAAAAAGACTGGGATTTAGACATCCCTATCAACCAATCAAACCTAATAAAATTGTTATTTAAAAATTTTCTAAATTTTTCTAAAGTTGTGTACATATTGCTAGATAGCTATATAAAATTTTATGATAATCTGATTTGTAAATAAATTATGAAAATTCAAATAGTAGGCTATAAATGATAGGAATGACTGCTAGACAACATAATTTTTGTCCCTTAGTAGTGATGAAAACCCAAGTAGATATAATAATTTGGATTTGAAAATTTTTGTAAAAATCCATCAGATAGTCTGTGACCTATGTTCCAAATTTCAAATCATTCTAATTTTCAATTTGGAAGTTAAAATTCTGAAAATGATGATGTGTCTATCAAATCCGAATTTGAAATTTTCCTTTAGTCATATCGAAAGATGCAACACTTTGATCTTTAATCATTGTGACGTGTAAAACTTAGAAACCTAACCTATGATCTTTGATTGATATTGCATATATATATAAAATTTTATTCCCTTGCTAAATTAAATTTTCTTTTCATAGGATTAAATGGCCCCCAAGAAGACCCGTAGTATCTGAAATTTGATGCCCTCTGCAAGTGCGCCTCTCTCTAAGACTCCCATAGCAAATCCAACTATTCATGAAGAACCAGGGACGACTCTTAAAAAGCAGGATGAGAATATGATAAATGAGGATGAAGTGGGCAATGTAGGGCAAATTCCTCTACCAACTCCTTATCTAGTTAATATGGGTGGTGCAGGACCGAGCACTCATTTGCCGCTATCTCCAACTACGATGTGTGCTAACTTCAATGGACCTAACATTCAGCCCTGGGATACAGCCTTTTGGTTGGCGACTCAAATGGCGGCCATGATGAAACAGCAACAAGAACAATTTGTGGCTCAGTGGGATATGTTAACGAATTTGAGCCAGGCACCTCAAAATCGTTGGAATTCTTTACCGCGCGAAGCAGAACCACCTCGAGAAGTAGATATACTTGAAAAACTTACCAAGCTACATCTGCCAGTTTTCAAAGGAGCTTTTGATCCATCAGTTGCAGAGGATTGGCTGAAACAAGTCGAGAAGACTTTAGAAGCTATAGATTGCCCTGATAACCAAAAGGTTTGACTCGCGACATTCATCATGCAGGGCGAAGCAGATGTATAGTGGAGAGCAACCAAGAGGATGGTACCAACTGGACATTTGTAGACTTGGAAAGAATTCCAAGATAAATCCTACGAAAAATATTTTCCCAAGGCTTATCGAAATCAGAAGATGGCATATTTTGCAAACCTACAATAAGGAACGATGATTGTAGCTCAATACGAAGCCATATTCGCTGAGTTGTCAAGATATGTCACAAGACTAGACGAAGATTATAAAATAACAAGACTTGAAGAAGGTCTTCGTCAGAATATCCGAACAAGATTTTGTTGTGCAGATATTCAGAAGTACTCTGAAATTGTAGATAAAGCCCTTCGAGCCGAGAGAGATTGTGAACATTTTCTGAAGTCGAAGGTAGGAAGCCAAAGCAGAACCGCTCCAAATCAACAACAACCTTTGGAGAAGAGACAATGGATGCATGTTCAAGCAGCACCATTAGGAAATCAGGAGCAACATTTTCCTGAAAATTGTTCGTATTGTGGAAAATATGGACATAAAGCTCAAGTGTGTAGGACCAGACTTAAAGACATGGGAGTGATGCCGCTTCAGCAAATACCTCCCAGAGTGCAACTTCCAGTACCTACTCAACAGTCGGGTCAAGCGTCGTGTGCATTGCCTTCTAAGCCTCCACAGAATCAACATAATAGGCCTCAACCTCCTACGTCTCAAAATCAGAGAAATCAACTAACCAAAATGCAGCCGTCGAGAGCTCGGGTTTATTCTATTCATTCTATCGCACCGGCAGACAAGCCAGAAGATAACCATAATATTGTGGAAGGTTTTAATTTCTATATTGTTTGATTTTGTAGCTACATTATCTTTTATTGCGTCATCCATTAGGGTTAAACCCATAAAGTCTTGTAAAAAAGATTTCTGTGAAGTCTCCCATAGGAAAGCCTGTTATTTTAGATAAGATTTGCAAGTCTGTTTTGGTCATATTAGGAGGGATTCCAATGATAGCTAACTTGGTTGTCATGGACATGTTTGGATATGATATTATTTTTAGTATAGATTGGCTTACCCCTAATCATGTCAAGTTGGATTGTTATGAAAAGACAGTTGGTTTTTCCATACCTCGAAGAGAGCCATTTACAATTCAAGGGAAGCAGATGAATGAAAGGATCGAGCGTATTATGCTGTTAATGAATGGAGAGACACCAGAATTGTCTGTAGACCAAATTCCGGTAGTGAGGGAGTATCAAGAAGTCTTCCAAGATATACCAGGTTTGCCACCTTGTAGAGAAGTAGATTTTGGTATTAATCTTCTGCCAGGATCAGCACAAATATCTATGTCTCATATCGAATGGCGCCTGTCAAAATGAAAGAATTGAAGGAACAATTAGAAGAACTGAAGGCTCAGGGATTCAAATGACCAAGCACGTCACCGTGGGGTGCGCCAGTACTCTTTGTAAAGAAAAAGGATGGTACTAGATGCTTATGTAATGATTATCGCTGATTGAATAAGGTGATGATTAAGAACAAGTACCCCTACCACGCATTGATGATATGTTTGCTCAGCTGAAGGGAGCTCGGTATTTCTCCAAGATTGACTTAAGATCTAGATAGCATCAGCTACAAATTAAGGAGGAAGACATCTATAAAACGACATTTTGAACATGCTATGGATAGTATGAATTTCTGGTTATGCCCTTCGGACTAACCAATGCCCCAGTAGTGTTCATGGACCTGATGAATAGAGTATTCCAACTTTATCTGGATAACTTTATCATTGTATTCATCGATGATATCTTGATTTACTCTACGACTAGTAAAGAGCATGAGCTACATTTGAGGACAGCATTACAGATTTTGAAGGACAATCAATTGTATGCTAAATTCTCTAAATGCGAATTCTGGAATGAGAGTGTTAATTTTCTTAGCCATGTTATCTCAGAAAAGGGAATTGCAGTAGATCCAGCAAAGATTGAATCCGTGGTGAAATGGGAACGACCTACAAATGTCTCAGAAATTAGAAGTTTTCTTGGACTGGCTGGATATTACAGTTGAAGATTTCTGGGCCATTGACAAGTCTGACTCGAAAGGGAGTACCATTCAAATGGACTGAGAAGTGTGAAGAAGCTTTCACCAAGTTAAAGCGACTTCTAACCTCCACTCCCATCTTACCCTTCCAAAAGATGGACTGATGTTTGAAGTATATATAGATGCATCAACAAAAGGTTTGGGTTGTGTATTGATGCAATTGGGTAAGGTCATTGCCTATGCATCAAGGCAACTTAAGCCCTAATTACCCAACGTGTGACCTGAAATTAGCCGTTATTATGTTCACATTAAAAATTTGACGACATTATTTGTATGGCGAACAGTTCAAACTTTTTACAGATCACAAGAGTTTTTGGTACTTATTCTCACAGAAGGACCTGAATATGAGGCAGAGAAGTGTAACGTCTCGAAAAAATCCATACAAAGATCCGAGTACCACCTCAGGCAGAAATCACTAAGGATCGAATCCTTTAGAAATTAGACGAAAATTAATTAAGTACTAAACTGAATTAATTAGTAGATTAGCTTGAACTGCTTTCTATACGAACTGCAAGACCCAAAACCAGTAGAATCGCTGACTCTACATTACCTAAAAACTAAGGATCAATCTCAAAACCCAGTTGCTCTCGGGAGCACATTGAAATTCCGTATCGGACCTGGACAGCGCGTTAAAATTCTGATTACCGCGAAACTATACGGTTATGACCGCCTTACTGGGCTTGACAACCATCTTAGAAATCAAGTCCAAATAGTATCCAGAAACTCATAACTTGAGCTTAGAGCGAAGTGTGTGAGAAATACGAATATCTTTAGAAAATAGACTCAAAACTTAAGTGAATTGGGCCGTTCGCTTACAGGCCAAATCTAAGGTTTCAGACCGTCAGATTCTGACCCAACTATACCCTTGGATGAGGAAAATTTCTCTACACATGTCAATGCACTTGTGGCCCTGATCGAGTGACGATGGCCGTTGAACTGAAACTTGTCCTCCACGGTTGATGTACAAATATGATCGGAGCAAAACTTTAACCTAACATAGATCCATTGTCAGAGAACTTTCTTCAGACCATATGTGAGCAATGGACCTCCAGATGAGCTCCGTTGGCCCAAAACAGACGACTTTTGGCTATAACCTAAGTATATCATGGCCCTGGGCCCATTGACATCAGTTTTGAGCCTATATAAGGCTCTCTCATTCCATACGAATTTTCAAACCCTAAGAGAGAGAAGAAAGAAAGAAGGAAAGAGTGAGGAGAAGAGAGAGAGAGAGTGAGTGAGAGATAGTTGCTGGGATTCGTTCCCGCCACTCCATGTGCCAAATCATCTTGCTTGCATCACTATACTAGCGATTTTGATTCCATTTTTGGATAAGAAACCCTAACCCTAATCTGTTTTAGGTATCTAAGTAGAAGAATCAACGAAATAGCTAACCTATTTTGTGATTCAGGTAGCCGTTGTGCCGTAGACAAAGGCATAGTATTTGAACTGAGTTCGATACGAGTTTACCGACGGAAGGTGTAGAATATAGACGTTTAGGTTATGGTTTTCAAAGCTTTCAATGTCAGTTAATGATTTATGACTGACTTGATTGCTATCCCATATGCTTAGATACGATGTTTTCCATGTATTACATATATATGAACTATGTTGAAAATAATGCATTTCATGTGTTTGTTTAAATGTTTGTATGAATATGAAATTATGATTTGTGCTTGCCATGATTGTTGTTTGGGAATACATGATTGTTATACGTGTGTCAATTCCCTTGTGAAAGGATTTGCTATAATATATGTTTTAACTAATTTATTACATATATGTGATATGTGTAATCTAAGTGTTTGATAAAATGGTTGAATGAGAAAATGCTTGTTGAAATGTATTTAATGAGGGTGTTGAGATAAGATTCTCAATTCCCTTATCTATAGTTACAGTTTCCTTTATGTAACCTATCTTACTACCACGTGATATATGGATGAAATGCCTATGTATAATAACAAGTGCACTATGTGTTTGTTGAAATGCTTAAATAAGATTTATATTTAGATTGGTTGTCACATGCTGTCTTTGACTATCACATGTGAATGCAATTGTTTTGGAGTGTGATTGGGGTTACGATGTAGTCCAAGCAATCAGTAACGACTTCCAATCGAGTGGCTGAATCAGTTTAGCCACCAGGAACACGTTCGATGAATTTGAGTCGTACGGTGATTATCGACAGTGGTTAGGCCACAAGGAATGTGTATGTGCTCCATGTCAATTAATTCAACTTACGCTTATACCGGTCGAGCTTGTCCAGTATCCCGATTGGCCTAATGTATGTTCACCATGTATGGACGCTACTGCTTAAATCTAAGGTACCAACTTACCAGTGAAAAGTCTGTTTAACCTTGGTACCTCGATTCGCCAAGACTCAGGAGCCGGGCATGGTGGTATGGGACACCGTGGTCGAGCTGTCGGCTTACGATGGGGTGACGAGCCTCCCCGTAGTGACTAGTGAGCAACCCAAACTCGTGAGCTGAATACGGTGGTTTGGAACACTGTATTTGAGCTGTAGGCCTACGCTAAGGTGAAGAGTCTTTCCCGTAGTGACCTCAAGTATAAAATAGGCCTACGATCAAGTGACGAGCCTCTCGTAGTGACCTCGAGTATGATTTAAGCCTACGCTGAGGTGATGAGCCTCCCTTAACAACTTATAGTGTAAACTCGCGAACTTGCCTATCGTATGTGATTAACTAGGATTGATGACCCTATATGGATTATCGTTTGGGTCAATGATATAAAGAGAGGTACCTTAGCTTCCCAAACCTGCTGTATGAATAAGTTTAATTAAGAACTTGGCTAATCACGCACATGCACCGCATTGCATGTGCTTTTGGTGTTGGAGTTGAGCACAACAGGAGTGTTGCATGCACGACCGTGAGATGATGTCGCAGAGGGAGTGTAGGCGAGGGCATACATCATTATCGTATCCTATCCTTGCATTAACAAGAGTACCTAGGGTATGATTGTTGTACTGCTTTATCATTACTACTTGATTGAATTGATAACATGTTAACCTTTGCCTTATAGCTCCACTGAGTTGATCACTCACTCCCACTCTGGGACGGTGTTTTAAAATACCAACCAGACTCTATTGTAGTTTCAGATGACGGCAAGGCTTACGAGACAGAGCCTGCCTTCTATGACGACGAGGAGGAGTTCTTCTACATGCAACTCTCTGACTGGTCTATGTAGACCTGGAGTTGCGTCGACGAGGTTACATGGTTACGAACTAGTTGAACATTACACCTTGTCATTTTGTAAATTTTGAAATTATACATGTAATTATTTAACTTGGTGACGTTCATACTCTGGGGACTTACAATCACTTATATGCTTTATATACTTATCACAGTCTTCCGCCTGCGAAATCTAATTGTCTCTGGAGTATGATATGCTGATTTGGTATAATCTCATTCATGTTTAATGCACTAATACGGACAATATTTAATCATCATTATCTATGTTGCATAAGTGATGCGTTGGAACTTGGGAGTTGAGCTTTTACTCGACCCTCGATTATCAGGGCGTCACAAGTAGATGAACAGAATTCTTGAAGGACTATAATTTTAAATTACTTTATCATCTGGGTAAAGCAAATTTAGTAGCGGATGCTCTAAGCAGAAGACTAGCTATTTTGATGATTCACGAATGAGAAATGTTAAGTCTCATAAGAGAATTCGATGTCAAACTAAATTTTCAGAAGTAGAAAGTTGAGATATGCAATATTAAGGTGAAACCGACTCTTAAAGATCGGATTATTGAATTGCAAGCTAATGATGAATGGTTGCTGAAAATGCTAGCCAAATATCAGGATAATGAGGAGTTCGAATGGAGTAATAGGGTAGATAAAGGGATTCGATACCAAGGATGTATTTGTGTACCTAATGTCCCGGAGTTGAAGGGCGAGATTTTGAAAGAAGTACATCGAAACAAGTTTATTATTCACCCTGGAAGCACGAAGATGTATCAGGATGTGAAGAAATTGTTTTAGTGGCTGAACATGAAAAGGGAGATCACAGATTATATTTCTCGATGTTTTATTTGCCAACAGGTGAAGTCAGACCATCAGAATCCATCAAGTTTGTTGTAGCCATTGAAAATACCTGAGTGGAATTGAGATTGTATTTCTATGAATTTTATACTTAGTCTCCCCAAGACTCAGAAAAAACACAATGCGATATAGGTGATTGTCGACCGACTAACAAAGTCAGCACATTTCCTTCCCATCCATATCAACTATTCAATGGATGAGCTTGCTAAGTTGTATATCAAGGAAGTTGTAAGACTCCATGGCATCCCTAGTTCTATTGCATTAGATCGTGATCCTCATTTCATTTCGTGATTCTAGATCAGCCTACAGGAAGCTATGGGAACCACTACAGATTACAGTACAGTATATCATCCGCAATCCAATGGGTAGACCGAATGTGTGAAGTAGATATTGGAAGATCTATTACGCGCTTATACCCTTGATTTTAAAAGAAGCTGGGACGAAAATTTACATTTCACTGAGTTCGCTTACAACAACAGTTATCAGCCAAGCATAGGAATGACCCCATATAAAGCTTTATTTGGGCAGCCTTGTCGTGCGCCTAATTGTTTGACTGAAGTAGGTGAAAAGAGTTTGTTAGGCCAGATATTGTTCAGGAAGCTATTGAAAAGGTCAAGATTATTCGTAAGCGTTTGCAAGTTGCGCAAAGCTGTCAGAAGAGTTATGCCGATAATAGAAGACGTGATCTGGAGTTCACAGTGGGAGATCATGTATTTCTGAAGGTCTCTTCGATGAAGGAACTTATGCGGTTTAGTACAAAAGGAAAATTTGCACTGCGATTTATTTGACCTTTTGAGATTCTTGAACATGTTGGAGCAGTAGCATACTAACTCGCTTTACCTCCTCAATTGGTAAGTGTTCATAATATTTTTCATGTATCAATCTTATAGAAATATGAACAAGATGCTTCCTATGTTATTGAGTGGCAAGACCTTGAGCTGCAAGAAGACACTTCTTATATAGAGAAATCAGTTTGAATGTTAGACCATAAGGAGCATGTCTTACGTAAAAAAACTATACCGTTAGTTAAAATCTTATAGTTATATCATGGAGCGGATGAAGCATCTTGGGAATCAAAAGTAGAAATTCGCATGAAGTATCCTCATCTCTTTGAGGAATGACCTCAGGTAAATTTTGAGGATGGAATTTTTCTTTAAGGGGGGTAGAATGTAACGCCTATATTTTCTACAAATAAAATTAAAATTTTAAATTTTGAGTGGGAAAGAGATCCACCAATCTGATCATCCTTCCTCTTATCTTTCGTTATACAAAATTTTCCTCATATCTCGTAATTTCCTAACAAACCTTCTTTCTTAAAAAGAAAACGTAAGAGAGTGAGAGTTCTATCAAAACTGAAAGAACCAAAGAAAAACTCGTAGAAGAAAAAAACATGAAAGGGAAAGTGGGAAGGAGGATTTTTAAAATTTGTTCATTTAGGTTAGTATTTAATTATTTTATTTTATTTTATTTATGCAATAGTTAATTTGGTATGATCTACAGATTGGATGGATTGGATCAATCAAACATATATTGTGTAAGTTTAATTCATTCATGTAAAAAAGTATGTGCACGACTTTAAGGCTAATGTGTAGAACATGAGATTTTAAGGTATGTGCATGACTTCAAGGCTAATGTATAGAATGTGAGATTTTTCCATGATGGACAGCGATCAGAATGATCTGTACTGTTCATGGATATTATATGATTTAATTATTTAATATTTTTCAGAATTAGACTAATTTGACACTTTAATTGACCGTACTGATCATATATCTACTAATTTTTTTCCTTAATCTAATAAAATTGAATAAATACTGGAAGAGTAATTCTTTGCGCAAGATACAACTTGACAAAGAGAATTATATGCCATAATTTGAAATGTGTGATTAAATCATCACTATTCATTAGTTCTTTAAGATTAAAATAAATTAAAAATCTTAAATTTTATACCGATCGGACCATTGGATGGGCAATATCGATCTGAATAAATAATAGATAATAAATCATATGTTTTATTCTTTATGTGTAATCGTAAGATTAAAGAAAATTCTTATTTATATGATTTTAGGAATTCCTTATTCAATTCAAACCGTTGATTCATGGAATCATCTTTACCACATCAAGGTGAGTGATTCCAATGTGTTTCTCATCCATCAAGTTAAAATAGATGGATTGTTTGATGTGTTGTATTTTACCCTAATTTAATTGTCATGATTTAATTATCATGTACTCTTAGTTGATTTAAATGACTGTGTAATTTCTATATTAATAATGATATGATTTGATTAATGTTTTAGACTATGTTGATTCAAATGTGATAATTGAAATAATCTATGCAATACATGATTCATGATTACTTGATGCATTTATTAATTACATGCACAACACGTCCTAAATTCCTAGGGGACCTCACTAGATGGTATATCCTGGTAGAATCATTACCAGAATCCCACTGTACTAGTGGAAGCCTACTCAAGGAGTAGATGCGGGCTTTGCCTATGCCAACCAAATGGTAGAAGGCTGCCAATGGGTGGATGCGGGTTGATGGGTTTTCCAACTTAAGCAAGTGGACGGATTCCCACTTGATGCATTGATGTATTTGCATTTGCATTTTTAAAAAAAAATTATATTGTGTATGATTATTGACATTATATCATAATTTGATATAAAGAACCATGTCGAAAATTCTCGCTAGGCCTGGCTAGCTTATCCTTTATTGATGTAAAACCATACAGATATGAATAAGGGTGAGCTGGTGGCTCAAGAACAGGAATAAGTGGCTGAGCTGGAAGAGGATTTAAAAGACACGTGGTCCTACTTGGTAGAGGAAGAAGTTGTTGCTTTAGAGTAGCCATGATTTTTTTACTTTAATTATATTTGATTTTTCTTAGATTGTTAATTAATTCTTTCAGGTTGTTGGACATGTCTATTTCATTTCATATGACCCCAAACGGGAGGGTTTTTAACTATGTTTATGATTGATTATTTGAATAAATGGTCGTTTCTTATTTATGAGATACTGTTGAGTATAAATGGAATGTAGATCTATGGTATAGCTATTGGGTATATGGATTTTTTTTGTAAGAAATTTAACAATTTAAGTACACTTAGTATACAAGTCACGACATGGATCTCGGGTCCAAAGTATACGCCAGGTACCCAAAATCTGGGTCATGATAGGTTTCAATCAAATATGTAAAACCAACCATATGAATAAAAAAAGAAGAAGAAGAACATATGTTGGCATTTCCCGTGGCATATACCGGCGGTTTTGACTGCCAGGAAAGGTCAATTTTCTTGTTGTGGTTGTACATTATTTCGAATGGCAACTCAAGTAAACTGTGTTTGTGCATTTTTAATGATAATGGTAATGCAAGCCGTTTTTGTGGCCTGCACTAGTCAAGGGTGCTCACCCTTAATGCTCAGATTTTCAATTTGTACAAGTGGGTCCCTGTGCTTACTAATCTAGACCATTCATATGATATGTTGGAAATTTTTGAAAAATAAACTCAAAAAAATAAAAAATAAAATCACACCTATTCGAAGTATGACTGAATAAGAATAGTTTAAATCTTCCATTGGCCCCCAAATTTTTTTCAATGGTAGGTGTTTAATCCCGATTATGTGATCCACTTGAGCCTTGGAATTGCCTCATTTTTGGGCTTGTATCCTACAATGATATGGAAAAATGGATGGACGGTGTAGATAAAACCCATACATCATGGTGGCCCCTATTTATTCCTAACTAGAGATGGGTGGGGTAGTCAGGAGAGGCACTGCAAGCAATCCACAGGCATTGTCATCTTTTAAGGGAGAAGGTCTTGAGTCAACTAGTTAGACTATAAGTCATACACCAGTCAAAAATAATTCCTAACCTTTCATGTTCACAAAACATCCAACACATGTTAGGTTCCATCATGAGGATCACCTTATGTAAAAATCAAATAAAACTTATTTGTATTTTTATACCTAATTTATCAGTATTAGATTTAATGACTCAGATGATGCCACATGGTATCAAATTGTTAAAAATATATGAAGTCACCGCAAAGACACGTGTTACATATCCTTTATACGGTCTATAATGTTTATTTGTGTCCAACCCGTTCATAAGGTTAATAGGAACCTTATGAATGTTGAAACTAATACAGAAATGATGATTTTCTGTAAATTATAAAAAGTCAAAAATAATATGGAATCAGGACAAGTTGAAGCACGTATGAAATGTTGTCCAGCGTAATTTGCCCCTACTCAAATAGATTGAGTATGCTGAAAGGTTATAGGCAAATCACTTCTAGGATATGACGAGCCTGATGTGGACCTGCGTTTAGCAAACACGAAGACCCACTAATGGAACTCATGTCACACAAATTGTCTGGCAAAAATAGAAAAAAGGAAAAATCCCAAAAGGAGAAGAAGAAAATTCGTGTTAGACCATTGCACTGGTCTTATCTTCGGCAAATGGTTCAGATGAACCGTTCTAGACCACAACGATGATCTTATCTTCAACCGGTTCACGTATGGTCGTGAAGGAACGATCCTATTCGACACTGCCTCACATGCCCATGCCCTCGCACCGAGCTCATGCCTGTGACCGAGACCGAGCCTAAGCCTGAGTGCGAGCGCGCGTGCGGGGAACACGCAAGCCTAATACTTCTCGGACTAGGTGGGTTAACATAACAATACTCCACCATTCTCATATATACCAAAGAATTTTCTTCTTTTTTCTAATGTGGGGCTATTCTCAAAACTCTTGAGAAAGGGTTTTTTGCAAACCTTTTTATAATATATATAATTTATTTTTTATTTAAAAAATATATAACAATAATATTTAATAGCATTCCCTCGCTTGTTTTTAAAATATATTTTCGAAAAAATTATCTCTGCCATAATAAAAATAGCTTATATGTATAAAAAAAGATATCTTTTGATTTGAATCTTCTCTTAGTATAAAGAACTCAAAGCTCTATCGAAATGATTGGTAGCCGTAGCGTTGAACCAGTTATTCATATATAACAGAGCTAGAGAAACTACGAACATATTCATTATTGTGTATATTAGAATTCCCACAATCTTGCTCAGCACGATTAATGGTAATGTACTCATCCTATTTCATAAACTATACCGAGAGAAACTCCAACTCTCATGAGAGACGACATCTTCTCTACGTCCACATATGTAAAATCCTTCTAGTATCTTCATTACTTTAAGATACTTGTCCTTTATACTGGATTTCATTACAAGTTCTAAGACTCAACCCTCTTTCGTAATGCTCAGCACTTATCTATTATGGATGAGGTCGTATATAATTTTAGTACTGAAAAACTTTTCATATATCGGTAACTTATTTTTACCCATTAAACTTAAAATTAGAGATTTTCTGATTTTAGGTTAGGTTACCATCACTGGTGGAACTTTGGTTGAAGAGTTTCAATCCCATCCCTGTAAATATTGTCTTTACTACCTCTCTCGGTAGAGGTTTAGTAAAAGAGTCTGCTAGGTTATTGCTTGATTTCATATAGGAAATATCAATAATTCCATATCGAATCAATTATCTAGCATAACATGTCATAGACTTATATGTCTAGTCTTACCATTATTAGTGCCGCTATAGGCTCTAGGTAATGTGGCTTCACTATCACAATGTAGTGACACAGCTGATATAGGCTTTATACAAAAAGAGATTTCTAGTAAAATATCCCTTAACCACTCAGCCTCTTTGCTTGTTGCAGCCAGGGCTATAAATTCAAACTTCATAGTCAAGTACGTTAGAGTACTGGTGGATCCAACATCATGTCTGTTTCTTGGATCCAACATCATGTCTGTTTCTTGGATCAAACATCATTGGTGGATCCAACATCATGTCTGTTTCTTGGATCAAACATCACTGGTGGATCCAACATCATGTCTGTTTCTTGGATCCCCAAGATACAACTGGACCTCTTAGAGTAAATACTCACCTTGTAGTAGACTTGTTGTCTCCTACACTCAATATCCAACTTGCATTGGTGTATCCTTCCAATACGGCAGGAAACTCTGAATAGAATAGCTCTAAGTCTTTGGTTGCTTTTAAGTAGCCAAAGACTCTACTGATTACATTCCAGTGTTCAGTACTGGGATTACTAGTAAACTTAATAAGTTTACTCACAGCATATCCGATATCAGGTCTAGTGCATTACATAGCATACATAAGACTCCCTATAGCACTTGCATACTCCAGTTGTGCAACTGCTCTTCTGTTATTCTCTTTTAGCTTGATACTTGGATCAAATGGGGTTTTTGCTTCTTTAATATTCAGATGGTTAAACTTGTTTAGTATCTTCTCAATATAATAAGATTGACATAAAGCATAACCCCCACAATATTTTTTAACTTTGATACCTAGGATGGTATCTACTTGTCCAAAATCCTTCATTTTGAATACGGAAGATAAAAACATCTTTGTTTCAATTACACCTTCCATTTTATTACTAATTATTAACATGTCAACAATATATAAATAAATAATAGTAATACAGTTATCATCAACTTTAAAATATATGCATTTATCAACTACATTATGCATGAAACCAAGAGACAGTATTTTGGAATCAAACTTCTCATGCCATTGTTTTGGTACTTGTTTTAATCCATACAAAGATTTAATTAATTTACACACTTTATTTTCATTTTCTGGTAGAACGAATCATTCAAGTTGTTCTATGTATACCTCTTCATTGAGGTCACCATTCAGAAATGTGGTCTTTACATCTATTTGATGGATGTGAAGATGATGTATGCAAGCTAGGGCAAATAATATCCTAATGGATATTATCTTAGCTATCGGAGAATATGTATCAAAATAATCTATCCATTCTTTTTGTCTAAAATCCTTAGCTACCAGTCGAGCTTTAAAGGTTTGGATAGTTCCATCAGTGTGATATTTCTTCCTAAATACGCACTTGCAACCTATGGGTCTAGAACCTATAGGTAAGTTAACTAGTTCCCATGTTTGATTTGACATTATAGATTCTACTTCATCATTAATAGCTTCTTTCCAGAAAGCTAAGTCTCTAGAAGATACAACCTCTTTATATGTTTTAGGGTCATCTTCTATAGTTATTATTATAGGTATTTTTCTTATAACATTTTGTCTCCTTTAACATACAAGATGGAAAACGATGCGCTAAGAGTCTATATGGTCATTGTTTAGACTCTTCTTTATTCTTATCCTTTGACTCTTACGAGTTTCAATAGGAGCTTCCACTACTTGTAGAGCTACTTTCTGGTGAGTTCTCAAATAATTCAACGTCTCTTAATTCTATTATGGTGTTAGACTTTAGATATAGGAGTCTATAAGCTTTAATATTTTGTGTATACCCTATGAAGGCGCACTTAATAACTTTGGGTCCTAACTTAGTTCTTTTTGGATTAGGAGTTCTATAATATGCAAGACACCATCACACTTTAAGATATCCTAGGTTAGGTTTTCTACCTTCTATGTTTCATATGGAGATATTTTATATTTCTTAGATGAAATTCTGTTTAATATATGACATGTTACAAGCAGTACCTCACCCCATAGACTGAGTGACAACTTTGCTCGTATTAGTATTGAGTCGACCATCTTTACCAATGTTCTATTTTTTCTTTCTGCTATTCCGTTTTGTTGCGGTATGTATGGCTCAGTACATTGATGTGTTAGTCCATGTTCTTCGCAAAAGTTATCAAATTCATTAGAAAAGTATTCTCCTCCTCTATCGCTAAGGAGAATCTTAATTTTCTTGGTTAATATATTTTCTATTTCCGCTTTATATACCTTAAACATGTTCAATACTTCATCTTTGCTCTATAATAAGTATACGTACACGTATATAAAGTAATCATCAACAAAGGTTATAAAATACCTTCTACCTTCACGAGTAAGAATGCCTTTTAACTTACAAATATAACTGTGCACAAGATCCAACACTTGAGATGATTTCTTGACACTTGGAAAAGGTTTCTTTGTCATTTTGGATCGTATGCACACTTCACATTTATCGTTTTCATTTTCTGGGTATGAGATTAAACTATTCTTAGCCATGAACTTTAAGGTACTATACCTTATATAGGCTAGTTTATCATGCCATAGTCTAACGGATTCAACCATATACGCAGAAGTGCTACTTTCATTCAAAGAAAACTTGACCATCCCATTATAAGCATATCCCTTTTTGACAAAGTTTTTGTTCTTTGATAGAATCAATTTTCCTGACTTGTACACCACCCTTATTGCAGATTTACCCAGAAGATCCCCAAAACTAAGTTTCGCCTCATGCCTGGGACGTGCAGTACATTTGTCAAAATCGCTTTCTTCCTAGAAGTAAATATTAGTTCGACGGTTCCTTTGTCGACAACCTTCGATTGGACTTCTTGACCAATGGTCAATTCCTCATATGTTTTAAAGGTTGATCTATCGTAACAGACATGTACGGTAGCAGCAGTATTGTACCGCTATGTAACGCCCTGAAAATTGGGGGTCGAGTAAAAGTCCAACTCCTGAGTTCCAACGTGTCACTTATGCAACATATTTTATGATGATTAAATGTTGTCTGTATTAGTGCATAAAATATTAATAAGATTAAGTCAAATCAGCAAAACATAATCTAGGGACAGTTGTAATACGCAAGTGGAAGACTGACTCAAATATGTATAACTCTACAAATCAGTATAAGTTCCCAAAGTATGTATGCATTGCCAGGTCAATAATTACATGTATTATTTCAAAAATACAAAATGTCAAAAATGTAATAGTCCACTACAAGTATAACCCTGAAGCCCCGTCGATTCAGAACGGTCTATGAGAACCTGCCTGAATACTGCATATATGAGAATGTCTCCTCATCGTCCTCAAAGTCCAACTCCACCTCGCAGGCTACGCCATCATCTGAACCTACAACAGAGTCTGGTTGGTGTTTAAGACACCGTCTTGTAACGTGGGAGTGAGTGATCAACTCAGTGGAACAATAAAGCAAAGGTTAACATATTATCAATTCAGTCAAGTAGTAATGATAAAGCAATACAATCGAACATTCCTGAGTACTCTGATTAATGCAGGAATGGTATAAATAAATGATGCATGCCCTCGCCTCCACTCCCTCAACTATCTTCATCTAAAGGTCGCGCATGTCAGTCACTTCCTCATGCTCTCTACACATTGCCAAACGGCACATGCAATGTAGTGCATGAATATGATTACCAAGTTCTTATTAGTCTTTTTCATACAGTAGGATTGGGAAGTTAAAGTACCTCCCTTGTATCAATTCCTAAACGATGATCCACTCTAGGGTCGTCAGTCCTAGCAAATCTCATACAATAATATGGTTCTAGGTCACTGCAAAGGGCTCGTCACCTTATCAGTGCAGGCCTAGTTTGTACTCTTGTTGCTACGTAAGGGCTCGTCGCCTCTACGCAGTCTTAGTATATGCTCGAGGTCACTGCAAAGGGCTTGTCACCTTATCAGTATAGGCCGACAGCTTGAATATAGTGTCCCATACCATCGTATTCAGCTCACGAGACTGTGTTGCTCACTGGACACTACAGGGAGGCTCGTCACCCCAGCGTAGGCCGACAGCTCGACCACGGTGTCCCATACCACCATGCCCGGCTCATGAGTCTTAGCGAATCGAGGTACCAAGGTTAAAGGGGTTTACACTGGTGAATTTGGTACCTTAGATTCAAGCAGTAACGTCCATACATGGTGAACATACATCGGGTCAATCGGGTTACTTGACAAGCTCGACTAGTACGAGCGCACGTTGAGTTGATCGACATGAAGTGCGTAAGCACTCCTTGTGGCCTAACCATTGCCGACATCCCAAGTACGGCTCGGATTCATCGTTCACATCCTATGTAGCGAAAACAACCTCAGCCACCTATTCAAGGCCTGTTATTGATTGCTTGGACTATTCCGTAGTCCTAAACACATTCAATTATAATAGATAATCATACAAGATAATCAAAACAGTGATGGATTAACAATTCTAATCATACAAGCATGTGAGCATTTGATGGATTTCAACTTAAGCATGAATTCACACATATGCAGTCCCTAAGTAAAACAGACAAAGAATATAAGTTACATGAAGAAAATCATACACATCGTTAAGATAGTTGAGAATCTCATCTCAACACCCATGTAAAGTACAATTACTACATGCCTGATCATTCAGACATTTTTATAAACACTTAGACTACATATTCCAACATACATAGATTAATTTACTTAAAACGTATATTATAGCAAATCCTTTCTCATAGGAGTTGTAACACGTACAACGATCATGTATTACCAAACATCTATCATAATAAGTACTAATCCTAATTCCAGATTCATTTAGTCATATCAACAAATATAAGGAATACACTATATTCAACATAGGCAATATATATATGTAAAGTGCGGGAATCATCGTATCTAAGCATGTGATAGCAATTCAAGTCAGTCATAAATCATTAACTGACATTGGAAGCCTTAAAAACCATAACCTAAACATTTATAGTCCGCACCTTTCGCCAGTAGACTTGTAGCGAACTCAGTTTTAAAAGTTAAGTCTTGTCTACAGCACCATAATAACCTATAACAGGGAATAGGTTAGCTAATTCATCTATTACGCTAGTTGAAAACCCTAAGACAAGTTAGGGTTAGGTTTTCTTACCCAAGTACGAAGTCGGAATCGCCTGTATAGCGTTACAAGACTGGCGGTTAAGTGCGTGGAATAGCGGGATCGAATCCCAGGAAGAATCTCCAACTCTCACTCTCACTTTCTCTCCTTTCCTTTCTCTTTTCTCTTCTCTCTCTCCTAGGTTTCTCAAATTCGTATGAGGTGAGAGAGAGAGGGTTTAAGGTCCTTATATAGGCCCAGGTTTGATGGGAATGGCCCCAGGGCCAAGGTATACTTAGGTTATATCCAAAGGGCATCTGTTTTAGCCCAACGAGCACTTTTGATGGCCCCTTTTCTGCGTACAGTCGGACTTAAGCTCCCTGACCATGGATCTAGGTAAGGCTGAGTTTTCATTCCGATTGGGTTTGCAGATCGACTGTGGCGGACCCTTTTCAGTTCAACAGTCACGGTCACTCGATTAGGGTCACAAGTACACCGACATGTGTGAGACATTTCTCCTGATCCGAGGATGTATTTGGGTCAAATTCTAACGGTCTGAATCCTTATATTTGACCTATAAGGACACGACTCAGATTACTTAAATTCGATTTTATTTCTAAATATTTTCACATTTCTCACACACTTCGCTCCGGGCTCAAGTTGTGCATTTCTAGACACAATTAAGACTTGATTTCCGAGGGGATTGTTAAGTCCAGTAATGCGGTCTTAATTGTATAGTTTTACGGTTATCGGATTTTCGACGTGCGGTCCAGGTCCGATATGAATTTTCAAGATGCTCCCGAGAGCAACGGGGTTTTGAGATGGATTCTAGATTTCAGGGTAATGTAGCGTCAATGATTCTCCACGTTTTGGATCTTGTAGATCATATTTAAAGTGATTAGTGCTAATTTCACAAGTATTCTAGTTTAGCACTTGCTAATATTAACCTAATTTCTAAAGGTTTTGGTCCTCAGTGATTTCTGCCTGAGGTGGTACTCGGGTCTTTGTATGAATTTTTCTAAGACGTTACACACTAACTGGAAACTTTTCCTTAGATCATGTTCACCCTAGTGATCATAGCTACGATATTGCCTTCTAATCCACTTGCTTCTTTTTTAGATTTGCGATATCGGTAAACTAGAGCATAGTGTCCGGTTTTTCCACAGACATGGTAAGGGCCTTCGAACTTCCCTTTATTGGGTTTCAGGAAATCGTCCTTCTCAGGATTCTTGTTATTTGTATTCTTTACTGTGAGCACTTTGGACGAGGTATTCCCATTGTCATTCTTTTATCTCGGTTGCAGGATTCTTCCTCAATTCTTAGATGTTTCTGGATTTGTCCCAGTGTGTAGTCCTCAATCTTATGCAGCAACTTCTTTCTATAGTCTTTCCATATCGGGGGCAACTTAGTGATAATGGCCCTAACTTGGAATGACTCAGGAAGATCAATTTTAATGACTTTGATTTTATTTACTATTAGCTACAATTCTTGGATTTGAGCCAGCAGCGGTTTATTATCTACCATGTTATAGTCGAAGTATCTGGCTATTAGGAACTTGTTGGTACCTTCTTCTTCAGCTTTGTATTTGAACTCTAAGGCAGTCCAAATCTCTTTTGCAGATGATGTTTGTGTGTACAGATCGTATAGACGGTCGAAGAGAGCATTCAGAATATGTCCACGACATAAGAGTTCGTCTTCAGCACGTTTGTCCCAGGTAATGATCTATTCATGCATGTCTTTATCGGTTGCTTCAGGCAATGACTACAGATTCGGATCTAGGATGTAAAAGATCTTCAACGTCGTTAGAAGGAACTTGATCTTGTCTTGTCACCTAGTGAAGTTGGTTCCATCGAACCAATTAAGTCGAATCAAGTCATGATTCATCAATTTGATGGATGATATGCTTTCGGCTTCCATCTAAAATTACGCTTTAAGATTGTTGAAACTAATATAGAAATAATGATTTTCTGTAAATTATACAAAGCCAAAAATAATATAGAATCAGGATAGGCTGAAGCACGTATAAAACATTGTCTTTAAGGCGTAATTTGCCCCTACTCAAATAAATTGAGTATGCTGAAAGGTTACAGGCAAATCGCTTCTAGGATACGACGAGCTTGATGTGGACCTGCGTTGAACAAACATAAAGACCCACTAGTGGAACTCTTGTTACACAAATTGTTTGGTAGAAATAGAAAAAAGGAAAAATCTCAAAAGGAGAAGAAGAAAATTCGTGTTAGATCACTGCACTGGTCTTATCTTCAGCTAATGGTTGAGATGAACCATTCTAGATCACAACAATGATTTGTTCTTCAAGCAATGGTTCAGATGAACCTTACTATTTTGCTAGAGTATTTGCTTGTATGAGAGAATTTCATATATATTTGTTGGAGTGTGATTTTGTGATGGATTGGAAACCCATCCAGGCCCAGTATATATAGGCTATGCTGGCTGGCAGTTTTAGTCTAGGGAATTTAATTTAAATGACCGTTTTCTGGCTGTTGTGTGAAACTAGCCATTGTTGGCAGTTTCTGACTGTTGTGCATGCGGTGTAATAGCTACTGCATGCAACTATTTCTGACCGTTGTAAGACACTGGCTAGTCATAACTATCGATTGCATGAGGAGTTACACCTTTATGCAATGGCTCTATTTCTAGACTCTATATAAGCCAAGGGACCTCATTCAGTCCTCTAGACTTCCAGCCACTCGCCATAGTTCGTGAAACGCGCGCCACTAGCGCCTCTATAGCCACACTGCCTCACATGCTCACACCCTCGCACCGAGCCCGTGCTCGAGTGCGAGCGTGGGGCACTAGAACACGCAAGCCCGATACTTCTCGGACTACGTGGGTAAATATAACAATACTCCACCATTCACATATATACTAAAGAATTTTTTTCTCTTTTTCCAATGTGAGACTATTCCCAAAACTCTTGAAAAAGGGTTTTTTGCAAACCCTTTTATAATATATATATATATATATATATATAATATTTTTTTATTTAAAAAATATATAAAAACAATATTTTATAACAATGAATTGTACCAAGTGCTAAACAAAATTTCCGTTGCACTCAAGAAAATTTTAATGGTGGGCATTCAATCCCCACTCTTCCTGTGGGGTGTTCTATGAATGTTGGATCTGCTGCATTACAAAGAAATTATTTTAAAGGTGGCATATAAGTGCTAAAATTAAATAGTCAAAAGTATGGTACCTAGTGTAGAACTAAAAACCAAGCTTATTTGATTATTTGACCATTGGATTGGTGGACATTTAATGAATGGTGGAAAAATGAAAACTATCCAATGGTCCTTATTCCTACAATCACACATCCATGAATCAGAGAATAGAATCATAGAAAAGAAAATATAATATCATCATTATAACATAGAAATAGTGGAATGGAAAATTTAGTTGGTTTTGTTTGGGTAATATACACCACATGTACAATTCTAAGCACCTGTGTGTCAAGTGCAGCCTGCCAAAGTTCTGTAGGTTTGCATATTCCTCAGTGTTGAATTGGGCACGGAAACCCTGATATGGGTAGACTTGGGCACGGGACGACTGGACTTTGACTCGACTCATCCAACTCGTTCAGATCTTACTTGACCCAAACCGAATGGGTGAGTGGGTCTAAACCAAGTAGGCTTCACCCAATCCGAACTCAAACCGAGTCGAGTCCGAGTTACCAAGTAACTCGACTCGAAACTCAATTTGGACAGACCCGACTCGATCCAAAAGATGACTAGATTCGAATTCGGGTGTGCGTGCGTGTGTGTGTGTGTGTGTGTGTGGGAAATGGTACTATGAGGTCGACCTCATGGGAACTTCCCATGAGGTCGAGTTGTGTGGACCCCACCGTGATCTATGTCGAATATCAACCCTGATCTGAACCCAAACTTTCTCTCCCTCCCTCATCCTCCTCCTCTTCTAAATCCGGCAGCCACCAACCACCATCACCACCCTCCTCCTCCTCCTGTCTCTCCTCTCCACTCCCACCCTCCCTCCCTCTCTCATCTCTTGTAATATCCCGAAAAATATTATGCAAGGACCCAAGCACCACCTCAATCAGGTTTCCCATAGGACTCAAGCCTTTAAAAGTTAAATGTGGAATCGCTAGCGCTAAACTCGATTGCCTGTGAAATTAGCACCAACCACTTTAAATTTGATCTGCAGGACCCAAAACCTGTAGAATCGTTAGCGTTATGTTACCTTGAAATCTAGGATTCAACGCTAAATCCAATTGCTCTCGGGAGTACTTGGAAACTTTGTATTGGACCTGGACCGCGCGTCGAAAGTCCGATAGCGATGATCTTAGACCATTATGATCACCTTGTTGGGCTTGACAATCACCTCAAAAATCAAGTCCAGATGCTGTCCTGAGACGATTTGCTTGAGTCCGGAGTGAGGAGTGTGAGAAAGGTGAAATTATTTAGAAATTAAATATGAATTTAAGAAATCTGAGTCGTGTCGCTTGCGCGCCGATTTTAAGCATTTTGACCCTTAGAATCTGACCCAAATTTACCCTCGGATCAGGGAAGATGGCCTATACATGTCAAAGTGCCGAGGGACCTGATCGAGTTTCAGTGACCGTTGAATTAAAACTGGTCCGCCACGGCTGATCTGTAAATTCAATTGGTATAAAAACTCAGCCTGACCTAGATCCATGGTCAGTGAGCTTAAGTCCGATTGTACGTGAAAAAGGGACCACCAGAAGTACTCCGTTGGACCGAAATAGAACCGAATTGGTTATAACCTAAGTATACCTTGGCCCTGGGGCTATTTTCATCAATATTAGGCCTATATAAAGACCTTAAACCCTTACTCTCAAATTCTATCAATATTAGGCCTGATTCTTCCCTGTTACTCTGCGTACCTAAACCATCGCATCTGAATCGTTATTTCGGCGATTCTCAGTTCGTTCTTGGGTAAGTCAATCAAACCCTAACCTGTTTTGGAGCTTAGAATAGTCTAAGTGTTGATGTAGCTCATTTCAACCCTGTCTTAGGTTATCTAGTCGCCGTTAACGAAGACTTATCGTTTAAATCAGATCCATTGCGCACTTTCTAGTTTAAGGTGTAGACTATATTCGTATAGGTTATGGCTTTCAAGGCTTTCAATGTCGATTAATGGTTTATTATTGTTGTGGGTGCAATTTCACATGCCAAATGCGATGTTTGTATTGCGTTTCTGACATATATGAACTATATTGAGATTTGTGTATTCCATGTATATGTAGAAAGTATCGTATACGTATGCAATATAAGTATGTGGTTGCCATGATTAATTGTCACATGTTTATGCTAGTTGTATGTGTAACAACTCCTTGGCAAGAGGAATTGTCCTAAGGTGAGCTATCACCAACATGCGTCATGTGTGTTGGAATATGTAGCCCAAGTGTTTATAGAAATGTCTGAATGAATAAGTGTGTCATATATTGTACTTTTATGGGCGTTGAGAAGAGATTCTCAACTATCTTAATGATGTGTATGATTTCCTCCATGTAATCTATATTCTTTGTCTGTTAAACTTAGACGTTACTTACGTGTGAATTCATGTTAAGTTGATATTCAACAAATGCTCACATGCTTGTATGATTAGAATTGTTGATCCATTACTGTTCTGAATTGCTGGTATGAATTTCTGTTATACTTGAATGTGCTTGGGACTATGAAATAGTCCAGGGAATCGGCAACAAACCTTGAGTTCGTGGCCGATGTTGTTTTTGCCACGTAGGACGTTTTTGACGAACCCGAGTCGTAGTAGGGTTGTCGGCAGTGGTTTGGCCACACGGAGTGTTTGCGCACTTCATGTCGTTCAACTCAACGTGCGCTCGTGCTAGTCGAGCTCGTCAAGTAACTTGATTGTCTCAATGGATGTGCACCATGTATGGACGCTATTAGTTGAATCTAGGGTACCAAACTTACCAGTATAATCCCGTTAACTATGGTACCTCGATCCGCTAAGACTCATGAGCCGGGCATGGTGGTATGGGACATCGTGGTCGAGTTGTCGGCCTACGCTGGGGTAACGAGCCTCCCCGTAGTGACCAGTGAGCAATTCAGACTTGTGAGCCGATTATGGTGGTATGGGACACTATATTCGTGCTGTCGGCCTACATTGATTGGTGATGAGCCCTTTGTAGTGACCTCGAGCATACTTTGATACTGCGTTGAGGCGACGAGCCTTAGGGTAGTAACTAAAGTATGATAGGCATACATTGATTGGTGACGAGCCCTTTGCAGCGACCTAGAACCACAATATCGTATGAGATTGTCTAAGACTAATGACCCTAGAATGGATCACCGTTTGAGAATTGATATGAGAAAGGTACCTTAGCTTCCTAATCCTGTTGTATGAAAAGGACTAATAATAACTTGGTAATCATGTTCATGCACCGCATTGCATGTGCTTTGGCGTCGTGGAGCACTGCGGGAGGTTGTCATGCGTACCGTAAGATGAAGACGCTGAGGGAGTGCAGGCGAGAGCATGCATCATTTCTGCATATATCCTTGCATTAACAAGAGTAATTAGGACGTGTTTGATTGTATTGCCTTATCATTACTGCTTGATTGAATTGATAATATGTTAACTTTTATTGTATAGTTCCACTGAGTTGATCACTCACTCTCACATTCTGGGACGGTATTTTAACACCAACCAGACTCTGTCTTAGATGTAGATGATGATGCGACCCCCGAGGCAGAGCAGGAGTATGAGGATGACGGGGATGCGTTTTCTTTTATGCAGTTCTCAGGCGGGTTCATGTGAGCCGTGTCCTGAGCTACGGGGATTTTGGGCTTATTTTGTAACGGATGATTTCATTTTGATACTTATATTTTGAAACAAACACTTGTAATTATGACCTGGCAGAGCATACATATCACGGGGACTTACACATGTACACATATATGTTTCTTCAGTCTTCCGCTTGCAGATTTCACCTATCCCTGGATTATGTTTGCAGTTTGGCTTAATCTACTCCATGTTTTATGCACTCATACAGACAACATACATCCATCATTGCATATGTTGCATAAGTGATGTTTTGAAACTCGGGAGCTGAGTTATGCTCGACCCCCGAATTTCAGGGCGTTACATCTCTTGATCCAACTCGGTGCCAACTCAACTCGAATCGGTACTTTTAACCGGTTCGGACTCGGTCTGGCTAAGTCCAGGCCACATCGGACTTGGATCGGGTTAGGCATGCTGGACTCAGTACCTATTCGGGCCGAGTTCGAGTCAAGCATATTTCAAAACCGGATCGAGTCAAGTCGGCCCTAACTCGGTCCGACTCAACTCGATGCCCTGCTCTAAATATGGGGCCTACGCTGATATATGTGACTACATCGACACTACTTGATCTAAAAATTAAGCAGATCTGTCACAAATGGATTATAGTAAAGGAAATAGTAGTAATTGACCATTAAAAATTACTTGTCGGCCACAAAAGCTTTGGATCAAGATGATATTTGTGCTATCTCTTCATATAGGTCTTTGTGACCTTATCAACATGTTGGATGGCAAATAAACATTTCGGTGGACTCCATGAAGTTTTTAATGGTGGGATTCAATCACGACTGTTTCTTGTGGTGTGGTCCACCTAAATTTTGAGCATGCTTCATTTTTGGATCATGCTCTAAAATGAGCCTTGAAAATGATTGGACGGTGTGGATTTAAGGCACATACATTACTAGACCCCGCCTTGGTGGATTTGGGATCTCGCCTACTCTGGCTGAACTAGTCTCCAAAGACCTATGAGTCCAGTGGGCCATGTTACAGAAAACAATGGGAACGGGATGCCATAAGTTTTTTAGTAGGAATACTATGATGTGCATCTTTGATCAAGCCTGTTAATCAAGCATAACTCACTAAGATGAAGTAAAAAAGGAAATAACAACAAAATGGACTAATCCAAAACTATGATGAGCCACAATGTGTGAACTCAGGATGCAATAAGTTTTTAAGTAGGAATACTACGATGTGTATCTTTGATCAAGCCTGTTAATCAAGCATAACTCACTGAGATGAAGTAAAAAAGGAAAGGAAAAATAAAAAAAATAAAAAAATCGAACTAATCCAAAACTACGATGAGCCGGGATGTGTGAACTCAGAGGCTTTAAGAGCAAATCTCAGGTGGACCACACCACCGAAAACAGTGGTGATTGAATGCCAACCATTAAAACTTCCCATGGCCCATTGTAAGCTTATTCTTAAAGTTTATTTGCCATCCAACCCGTTGATAAGTTCAATCAGACCTGGATGAAGTAAAAATACAAAAATCAAATCCAAACTTTAGTAGCCAATAAAAAAGTTTTTACTGGTCATCTACCACGTTTTCTACCGGTATGGTCCACTGGAGATTTGGATGTGATTAGGTTCTGCGATTACGTCCTAAAATGAGTTCAAAAAATGGATGGGTGGTGTGAATGTGAAACAAATTCACCAAACCGGGATCTGGTTTCCGATGTCTTCTCTAATCTTTTCTTTCTTCATGTAATTTTATTGTCTCAAAACTCAATTCCTTCATCACTATTTACAAACCACTTGCGCACTTTCAATCTATCATTTTACCAGTCTTCATATTCCAACCTATTCCAACCCTCCTGCTTTGTACACCTTGATCCATAGCTTAAGCGGCGGACTGAGCGAAGATACCCTTGTTTCAACATTGAGGTCTTGGTATCGATTCCCTAGTGGGGGTGGCTAACAGTGGAGTGTGTACTGACAGTGGGGTGTGTACTAACAAACTAACCAAAAAAAAAAAAAAAAAAAAACCCTCCTTTGAACACATGAAGAAAAGGCTCTGCTCTACATCATGCAAAGTATGATATATAGTTCTCTCGTGAGGATCTTTTGTATTAGAAACACGTGACTTAATTAGTAACCGAAAACTCCATGTTCTTTCCTTTTCCGTACTTTTATCTGAAAATTATTTTCTACCGTTTTCATTTAGTTTTTCAGTGTATCTTTTGTAACCTACACATGTAAATCTTATTATTTTACTAGAAGTTCCTTAAATTTTCTTTGAAAGTGTAAAACCTAGCAAAGTAGAGATTATGTTTGAAACGGGTAGTAAAATGGTGCCTAACCTCTTCCTTTTCGGTAACCGAAGCCTTTACTCAGAATCCATGGCACAGACCTATCCAAAGTCACTCGAGTTGGGAATTCCTCAACATTTCTAATCTCTAGGCAATTTCACGATTTTTACCAACTGTGGATTCCGAAGCCTTTTTTTTTTGCTAGTGGCGACTCTGATCAACATATGGATACGATCACGTTATATGAGATATTTCGAGCGGTATAAGTATAATCATTAATTTCTCTTCTCAATTCTTTTACGAGGTTTAGGTATGGAGGTCTTAACTATGGATTTCATGGATCTGGATAGACTTCGGATCTATGCCTTCATACACTACTGCCTATATCGACCAAGCACAAAAACCCATAAAACTCTCTTCTCAAGGTTTAGTAATTCATGTAATTTTGAAGAATTTTTTGAAAAAAAAATTATTAAAATAAAATAAATATTAAACAAATTCAAAATACCACTTTGATCATCTGTCAATTGGGCCCAATTCCACATACACTAATTCTGGGATTTAGGTAGTCCGATTTAAAGAAAACTTGAAATTTCTGTAATTTCTCCCAAATTAGTTAGAATCTTATTTTCGAAACACAAAATCAAATGTGTGTGGGGCTTGATATGCTGAATCATTTAGTTTTAAGAATTTTAAAAATATATTTTTTTAATTAAAAAATAATAACAAAAGAAAATTTCCATATAGCTGTCTGATTTTTTTACTATGGACCGAAAACCTCCTATTAAACTATTTCCCAAAATCTGCCTATAGTTTTCAACATTAGAAATTAAATTGTCTGGTGTTAGTTACCCATATGAATAAATTTCTGTATTTTCATATTGATGAAACTGCCCCTCCATTTTTTCTGCACTTAACTATCTCTCATGGTGTGCTACCTTATAACCCTAACGGTACGTGCGGCCCCTAACATGTTTGTGAGAAATCCACCGCACCCATCTGTTTTTCTAGCTCATTTTAGAGTAAAGACTAAAATTTGAGGCAGATCCAAAGCTCAAAGTGGGATCCAGGAAGCTTCAATAGTGGGCGTTCAATCCCCACCCTTTCATGTCGTTTGACCCAGTGGAGTTTGTTATTGGCTTCATTTTTGTGCCCATGTCATAAAATGAGTTGATAAAACAGATGGACGTGGTAGATTTGTCACAGACAACGTGTGGCCCAACGTATGTTTCAACAGCAGGCATTCAATCCCCACTGCTTCATATTCGTTTGGCCCATTTTAGCTTCGGATGGGCCTTATTTTTTTTAGTTCATGCCTTAAAATGAGATAGCAAAACAGATGGACGGAGGGGATTTACACAATCATCATAATAGCCCAGTCTTCGGTCGAGCAACCCTCCTCTCGGCTTAAATGTCCATCAAACCTGGCAAGTTTACCGGCATTGATTGTAGTGCCAACCTAACCTTACCATATGCTGAGGTAGGGATGAACGTGATGAGGTCGATCACCGTCTTAGACCTTCTTTGGACTCCTCACATAGACTATTCGAATTGCCGAGGAAAGAAAGCATGAAGAATAGAAATAAATTCTAATAAATTCATAATTTGATAAATGAATGAAATAAATGAGTTCACAACCCTTTAAATAGGGATACCAAGTAATGGGAGAGAAATTAGAAGCAAACTACAACTAAAACTCCTAGAATTTGTAACCTACATTAGGAAGAATTGGTCGACAAAATATGAATGGAGACTGAATCTTGATATACCTCAGAACAAAACATTTTCGTTACCACGAGATGTATTGGCTGCTGCGGATCATTTGATGTGAATGAAATTTGGAATGAGCACACTTGACGATCTTACCATTTATAGACGGTTGTGATGTCTACTAGTGTGTAAGGTTTTCGTCCAAAAATAGTAAGTGTCCTATTTGGCTTCACCAAACTGTTCTTCTAATTATTCTAGGCTCTTTTCGTGTTGGGCACAACTCCTAAAGCCCAACGGGTGAAAAGTTATAATCAAACTAAAACTTACTATTTATGGTAAAAACAGAATTAAAATAGGGAAATGATCGTCGATCTGGGGGTATTTCGTAAATCTGGCTTGCATAACCTAACATAGTGGGTTAGGTGGCTAAAGTAGCTCGTTCTACCGCAAAATCATATATTTTACACCCGATTACTCATTCCGGGTTACGAGATACACCCGATCTAAGGTCTGACGGTCTGGATCACTTTTGTCGTCGACCGGCCCTTTTCTGATCCATCTTGGCCATGAAACTATCCGTGACCCGCTCTACATCATATGCCCACATTAATGTTTGTGAGAAATCCATCTCGTCTATCTATTTTTCAATCCCATTGTTTCTTGTGGTGTGACCCACTTGAGCTTCAGGTCAACCTCACTTTTGAGCACATGCCCTGAAATGAGATGGAAAATTAGATGGACAGGGTGGATTGGTTAAAAATATCATCGTGAGCCCACCTACGGTTGAGCAACCCTCCTTTCTGACTTGAATGTTTTGGCTAACATTGGCCGTGATAATCTAAGCTAGCCCTATGGCCACTTTGATGTTTATGAAAAATCCATCCCTAACTGTTTTTCCACTTCATTTTAGGGCATTGGCTCAAAAACGAGACAGATCCGAAGTTCAAAGTGGGTCCATCATGGACCCAAGATGTTTCAATGGTGGCTGTTCAATTCCATTATTTTCTTATGTGTGGCCCACATGAGCATTGGATCTGCTAATGTTTGGAACCATAATGGAAAAGCTGATGGACGGGGTGGATTTGTCACAATTGCTATGGTGGCCCTCACCTAGGGTCAAGCAACCAGCCCTCTCATAAAAGTCCAAGAACTTAGTTCCGACCATACATGTGCCACCTTGATGTTTTTAAGAAATCCACCCCGTCTATCTGTTTTGCCAATTTATTTTAGAGCATGGCCCAAAAATGAAGCAGATACAAAGTTCAAAGTGTAAACCACAATGGTCCAAAAATATTCAATGATGGGCGTTCAATCCTGCTTTCTTGTCGTGTGGCCTACTTGAGCTTTGCAACTGCCTCATTTTTGGGCCATGCCCCAAAGTAAGATGGAAAATCTGATGGACGTTGTAGATTTCTCACAATCTCTGTGGCCCCACGAATCTCTCAAAAGGTAGGCGTTCATTCCCATGAAAAGGGTGAAACAATAATTTCCGTGGTCAACGAACGGTAAAACTGATTTTTTGACAGTTAACTGCTCCATCTATTAAACATCTATTAGTTTAACATATATGAAATATGTACGTGGGTTTTAGAAAATAGTTTAAAAGCAGGGAGGTTTTTGCTCCATGGCCAAAAAGGCAAGCGGCCAGATGGAAAAATCTCAATGGCAAATTATTTAAAAATAAAATTTTCCAAAATTTCTTTCCCTGCTTCATCTATTAAACATCCATCAGTTTTAACTTATATAAAATATATACACAGGTTTCAGAAAATAGTTTAAAATAGAGAGGTTTTTGGTCCATAGCCAAAAAGGCAGGCGGCCATATGGAAAAATCTCAATAATAAATTATCTAAAAATAAATATTTTCAAATTTTCATTTCCATCCAGAGTCAATTAATTACATTTTTAGAGCATTTAAGGCATATTTCTAATTTTTTACTTTCTTTGCTTTTGAATATATTGGTTATGTTTTCATCTATTCTCAAATTTATAAATTTTATTATATTTAATAAATTCACTTTGAATATAATTGCTTCAATTTAGTTAAATAGCACATAGCTTAGGACATTATACAAAGGAAACATATTATGTAAATGTTATGATTCAAAAGTACATATTGACGTCTCGTCTTCTTTTTTTTCTTTTTTTCTTTTTTTTTTTAACAATCCACAAAGTTTCATTGAAAATTCAACCAGTTGCCCAATGGTTCCCATCTTTTCCCAAAAGCGTGCTAAATCCCTGATACAACCAATATATCCCATGCCATAACCAATGTGATATGAAACGCCTCGAAACGATTTCACCCACAATGCCCTAGCACCAGCCTGAAGGGCAATATCTACTCAAGAAATAATGACAGCTTCAACAGCCTCCAGGCAGGGATTAAGAGCCAAGCATCATGACTGCATCATTTTTGGAATGCTATGTGATTTGTGCGAATTGCTCGTTAGGGGCAATTTACATTCCGAGACTACTTGTTATGTAGTTCTCCTTAACAACACTCACGCTGGGGCAAAACCGAATATTGCTTCTTGTAAACCATTCCCCCACAATACATGCTTCAACAAGTGCAAATCTCCTCCACGGTCAATTTCGCCTTCGCATTTCTTTTATTTTTGACACATTGGACGTAATCATTGCCAAGGGCGCCAAAGCAGCTGAATTGACAAACTGAAGCTTTTGTGACCTGTATGCATCCTTCCTGCATGAATGACTCTTGGCCACATTTCTCAAAATATTGATTTGTGCATCCTTTCGCCTTTCATTTGTTCACCATGCGTTCAACAAAAGTAGAAAAATATGCATATTTTTTGGGTTAGCTAATTCCAATCTATTCAGAGATTCTAGTAAATGAACCCCATTGCAATGAAGCTATTAGATTTTACACTCGCCTCCCAGTTTATTACAGTGTTTTATGCAGTGACATAATAAACACAAACAAAACTGCCCAAAGCAACAGAACCTCAATCAAAATTGTGGGGAAAAAAAAAACAAAAACGGGGAATGGAAAAGACAAATGTGTATCGAAATAGCTATAAATTGGGCTACTGCTGCCGCTGCTACTATTGTACAACATGTAAACCACAACAAAGGCTGCTTCAGATTGAACATGAAGCAATCTAGTAGCGGCCATAGCCATGGTGAGGGGGTGGTGGTGGTCTTCGATTTCCGCTTCTGTCTAAGGCTGAATAGCGATTTGGCAATTGTTGATGTTGGCCATTCCCTCTACCCACACCCTGCTGACTTGCTGCTGCTGAGGCCGCATGACCACTGTACCCATCATACTGTTGGATCCACTGACCTGCTCCATATCCTTGGTAGCTCCCATAGCCATCATCTGTTCCCCTAACTTGAGCATAAGCACCTGGTGGTGAACTCTGTGTTGCAGGTCTGTTGGGATAGCTCCCATATCCACCATTTTGAAACAAACTGTGGTATCCATTCATGGGGCCTCTCGTCTGGCTCTGCCAATGACTTCCTTCATACCGTGGTTGGGCCGATGACCTATCATACTGAGGATGGGAAGTTCTTTCATATGAATGAGGGGTAGATGAGGAAGCGTAGAACTGCCCATAACCATGACTTGGATGGTTTTGGACAGCAGAGTATGCAAACCTGCTATCATGACCAGAATACCCTGCTGGAGTCGCCATTCTCGGATCATGACCGTGGTGTGTGCCATTTGGATAATAATGAGTGGATGAACCAATTGTACCAGCATCATAAGGTGCTGCCGTTACATGCATTTGTTCACCCCCATTATAATTTGTCTTTGCCTGTAAGCTGTTGACAACCAGTCGATGAGCTGCCTCTCCAAGCTGTCGACCAGATATGTGTCCGGGAGGATTTTGCCTGAAAGGATAAAAGCACAATCCAAAAGATTTTCAGAGACCATGATTATCCTATGATGTTAACCAACAAGTTAACAGATCTAACAATAGTTTGTGGAAGAAAACCCCTCAGATGGCCAAATATTGTTGAGCAGTTCCAAAAATGTGAATTATCATTAAAAAGAGAAAAAAAAAAAAAAAAGAGAGAGAGAGAAAGAAAGAAAGAAAGAAAAGAAAACGATCTTGAAGATACCATAGCGCAAGGAAGCATATGCTCATTTTGCAGCCATCATCTGATGATGACTCATGTGACATCTATGGCAACTTCAAAAAGAAAATGCCTCACCGAACCGTCACATTACAAGGTTACGACTTAACAAAATACCTCACTGAACCATCACATTACGAGGTTCCAGTAAAAACATCCCCATTCAATCTCGGTATGACCATTCAGTAATAGGCATAAGTAGCATTTATTGGTGTTTGAATGGGGAACCATCAACAAATTACCCCGACACTAATACACAATGTGATGTAAAGTAAGCTCAAACTTCAACCTTCTCAAATAAATAACAAAGTTGCAGTAATCAACTATTGTGAAGTTTCAAAATCAAGATTGGTGAATGTGCATTGGAAGTTGCCAGCTAGCAGATTGATAATGAGTTTGGTTAGATTTTTCAAGAACGTGTGTAGAGGCACAGCCCCAAAACTGTTTATTATACCCTTAACAGGTTGGATATTCATTAAGATGGTAGTTCCATTAGTATAGTAGGATGGTATAGGACTGCAATGCTGCTCCCAGCTTGTTCGGACCCTGGGTTCCACAGGAAACTTCTCTCAAGTCAGACCGGGATCTGCTCCTGGCTATTTTTTACTAGACAGCTTTGGACTTGTTCGGCCTGGAACAAATTCGTCCCTCTGAAGATGGTGGTGTTCTTATGGAAGGTCATGAATGGGGCAGTTCCAGTGGATGCAGCAATCCAGCGAGTGGGAATTCAATTGGCGTCCAAATGTGTGTGCAGCGGTATTGACTATCCTTTGATTGCAGGGTTAGTTGGGGTGCCAGGCAGCAGCATCTCTAGTCAGCAGATCATCCAGGGGAATCAGGATTCAGTGGTTGCAGGTGCAGCAGACTCCTGCACTGCTGTTCAGTTTGGGGGGTGCTCATCCTCATATCTCCCGTCACCATCAGACCCTTGGCAGTGTGGGGGCTCCTCGTTCATCAGGAGCAGCTAGAGCAGCATCAGGATCCAACATCTGCGCCTCCCGCTCCGCAGGAGCAGTCAGGTTCGAGCTCTTCAGTCTCCCAGACTGTCCAGTAGGCTGAGTTAGCCTTGCGGAGCTAGGCATCCCAGTTTCCCAGTCCTATTTATTTTGTTCCAGACATGGAGCTGAGCTGTTTTGATCATTCTTTCCTTGCTGATGTTTTTGCAGGTTTATATGATAGGTGTTGCTGGGAATTTTTTGTGGAGCCCACCGGAATGTTTGTATGGTTTTTTTTTTTTTTTTTGGCATATCGACAAAGTTACAGGTAGTGTGCTCCCAAAAAAAAAGGATGGGATATGATATGCTATTTCCTCTCGATTAAAGTACATGAGGTGGGAAGGCTGCTAGCTACTATAATAGAAGGCTAACATGTCTGCCCTGTACCATTAGTTTATTCAATAACTATACTATTTCTTTCTAGCTGGAGTAGCCCCTAGTTGCATGTAGTGCAAAGGGAAATGGTGAGGGGTTCTGACATGGGAGTGGAAACGCATCATCATCACCATAGCTTGTCACAGCTATTTGAATATGGGAGAGTGGAAGCATCCATCCAAAATTTTTGGCAGGTGTAAAAGACTAAAAGCACAGAAAGCGGAGGGGGAGCACAAGGAAGCAGTGTTTAAGAAAGTTCATGCAACTAAGCTTTAGACATTATATTAGTTAGCTAGTACCTTCCAGATTCCCATGGCCTCCTTCCACTGTCTTCGTGCCACAGAACTGGTGCTGGCTTTAAATCTCCCAGTGTAACACTCTGCCAAAGGAGACCAAAATAGGGTCAGCAAAAGGATGCATCTTCTGATAATATTAGAAAGGTCTAATTTGCCGAAACATCAAAATCATTAATATCATAACTGTTTAAATACCCAGGATATTTTTTATAAAATGCGGTAATGTCCAAAAGTAACAAAAAGGATCAAGACCAAATTAATCAAACAAAATGGGTACATTACATTCATGGCAAAAAAATGCTAGACTGTAACCACTTTTTTTTTTTTAATGAACAACTCATATTTTATTAAAAAAGCTGAAAAAAGTTAACATAGATTGTGGGGAGGGAAAACAATGAGAATAAGGAGATAACAAGGGATATTCACAAAGAAGACCAAAAGCTTCTTCTCTAGCTCCCAGATAGCAAAATACCCTCTCATAGAAGTAGACACTAATAGCACGATCTAAATCCCGGAACTCCTCAAAAAAAAAGAAAAAAAAAAAGAAAAAAAAAAAAAGGGTGTCTCCCATGATCATGTCTCTTATTGCAAGATGGATGTGTCAGTTATTGCAAGACGAAAATGAAACATATCACACTACTCAAAAAGTTCACCAGGCCGATGCTTTCCAGAAACAGAAATGAAAATGCCAAAGCAAAAGAGACAGCACATGGACAAGTAATAAATGGGGCGTTAAAAAGGAAATTATGGCATATGGATGTCCAATGCGACTGTCACTAATGAATACTGACACATTCAGTACAAGAAAATGGACCCCCAGCTCATGTTGTGAGAAGTCTCTACATACCTTCTTTGGGAATATAACCCCTGCCGGTGGCCGGGTGATGTGCTTATGAAAATCCGGAAGTTTGTATATAGCGCATCTGAGAAGAACAAAGAAGTCTGAGATCGTTGATGGATTAAATACCTCTAGTAAATTTTACTTTCAAGAAAGGCAAGCTTACAAGACTTCATTATTCATAATATCTTCCATTCCCGTAACAGGAGACCTGAAGATGGGAGGACATGGGTCTCCATTACAAAGGGATAGATACCCATTCATTCCACCACTGCACGTAAGAATAAAAAGAATCAGAAAACTATAACAAAATCATGAAATACATAGAAATCAGAAATCTGAAACATTCAAATAAGAAAATGATAAGCAAGTGTAGAGTGACTGCTCTAAAATGTGGATTTGAAATGTCATCGTTCAAAAGCCAGGTTGGACACAGATGGTGCAAAACAGCCCACAACCCAAAGAATTCAAAACAGACATGTAAAATTATAAACAGAATATATCAAGATACAAATATGATATAAATAGGGACAAACTCAACTTTCACACCAAGATCTATCAAAATTCACTTGTCACCCACATGTACAAAATTTTACAATACAGTTGCCAACGAAATTTTGAAACTTTTAGTAAGCCTTCTATACCAAAATGCTCATCTTGTGAGCAAGGGATACTCGTTTCCTCTCCAAGGAAACCATGTAATTTTAGCTAAAGAATACTCATAAAAAAGGTATCAGTGAGGTCTTTGCTGTTTACAGTTCTCTGATGAACTTCATAGGCTTTTGGTAGCTACTGTTGAACATTACTGTAATCTTTTCTTATATTCTTTAACATTTTATTTCCTGGAATCTTTGGTATATTAGTGAAACCTGATTGCCAAGCCGGATATTTGCTTTATGTCAAAGATCATAATAAGTTTCAATGCTCCTGAAAATAAAAATGAAAATTTGCAATTTTCCGTATAATCTGTTTAAGTGTTCCAGCTCAGCAGATTTTTCAGCGATTGCCTCTTCCCTATTAAATATCTATTATTAATTGATCTATTGCCTCATATTTTTAATCAAAATTATGCTTGTATGTTGTCAATACATTCCTTTAGTCCAAAGTAAAATATTTGAGGTTTTCAACCAGCCTCCCTGTCTTCTTCGACCAACAAAAAAAAAAAAAAAAAAAATCGTGTTCTTTGAAAGAATTCCATGTTTGTTATCGGAAAGGGCTGTTCTACAGCCCAAAATGTTCTCTCTCTTCTATCAATCATGCACCACATGGTATCAAAACCAAATTGATATGGCCATTTATCTCTTCCATCAACTTCCCCGTTCCCTCTCTTTTCCTTCTTATATTTACTTGAGGTAAATTTTCAGAGTGGTTCAGAGCTGATCTACACATTCTCTTCCAACCACCATATGGTGGGTCGTGTAATCGTGAATGCGTGTGAGGGCCACTTTCTTATAATATCATTATGATGGACAAAAGTGAGGTGCGTGTGGGCCCATATTTGCATATGTGACAATATTTGAGATCTAAAATGTGTGAAAGTTGCATGAGGCAAAGATTAGAAAATAAGTGTGCGTGTGAAGTTTTTGGATCAAGTAGTGCTATCAAGCAATTGCGTTCGTTGATATAAAATCCGGGTTGGGTTAAGTTAAAGCCAAACATTCTTCCCTTGTGTGTTTGGTTCCACCTACATCACAGATGCCAAGACTAGTCTTTGTCTGAATTTTCATATAACATTGATTAAACTCAATGGAGCAAATTACTTGCGATGGACCACATCAGTAGAGGTTTTCCTTATCGGAAAAAGAACATGAAAGTATTTGACTTCTCCCAAACCTGAAGAAAGTTCAATCGAATACGAAGATTGTGTGGTAGAAGATGATCAAATTAAAGCATTGTTATGGAACAGTATAGAGCCTTAGATTAGTGTCAATGTTATCTTTTCCAAGACAGCAAAGTTAGGGATAATCAGAGAGATGTATTTAGGCAAAAAGAATTTAACTTGGATATACGAGTTACTAATGGATAACTTCACTCTTCAACAAAAAGATAAGAGCGTTAGAGAGTATTATTCAGCCTTGCGAGACATGTGAGAAGAACTGAATGTATACCAACCCTTGTCTACCAATTATGAGACTATGAGACTACAAAGATATGAATTATATGTTGCTAAATTCCTGTTGGGTATTCATTCTGAGTTTAGGCCTATCCAAGCTCATATCTTTAGAGGCAGTGAAATCCCAGCCATCACTGAGGTATTCACTTGTGTTCAGCGTACAGTTAGCATACAGAGTTCGCCTTCTAGATCATTCTGCATTCGTTTCTGCATCCAGTGAAGGAAATAGAGAAAGTCGCAGTGGCCATTTTAGTGGTAGATATTCAAGGGGATTTTGAGGTAGAAATAATAATAATAATTATTTTTTTTTTTTTTTGAAAGATAAAAAATGAAGAGAGGTAGAAATAATTTGGAAGTCCATGGGATTTCAATGGTAGTTGTGGTCATGGTTGCAATAATCGGTAGTGCACTTATTATGGTCTTAGTAACTTCACAGTTGATACGTGTTGGAACCTTATGTCTAAGCCTGCTTGAGCAAAACAAGTTCATTACCGAGGGTTATGTCTTAAACCCTATCTCCTCCGTTTCCTAACCCAATACTGCAGGTGATACAATTACACTATCCAAGGAAGAATATGCTAGACTTCTGAAGGATCATCCACTAACACATCATCATTCATAGCTACTCTTGCACAATTAGGTAGCATTTATCTTGCATTTTCTGATAGTGTTCCTAATCGGTACACAGTGTATTGCCTCAGTTACTACAGTCATCACCCATTTCTTTTGTCACATTAGCATATGGTAATTCAACCTGTGTCTAGGCTCGGTATCGTGCGTCTTATCCCATTGTTTTCATTTGAGTTTATTGTCAGCGAGTAAGCTAACCAAATCCTCTCTTTTTTTTTTTGGTCGCATTTTATCCTTCTTATTGTGAATTCCAAAATCTAAAGACAGGGAAGATGATTAGTGGAGGGCATAAAGCGAATGGACTCTATTACCTCGATAGTGTAATAAATGGAGCTTTATTACAAACAAATATCTCTCAACATCGATGACATTGCAGGCTTGGTCATCCCTCCTTAAGTAGTTTAAAGAGTCTGGTTCCATTGTTGTCACACGTGTTTAGATTAGAGAGTGAGGCTTATGAGTTAAGTACCATAGAGTGTTATTTCTTTCTCATGTGGACAAGTAATAAACCTTTTCATTTAGTACATTATGATATTTGGAGTTCAATTCATCTTATTGATTTATCTGCTTTCAAGTACTTTCTAATTTTGTGGATGATTATTCTCGCATGACAAGGCTATATTTGATGAAAGATCAGTCAAAAGTGTTTTGCTATTTTAAAGAATTTTATATAAAAGTACAAACTCAATTCAATTCTAATATTTGTGTTCTACGTTCAGATAATGCTAGAGAATATTTATCTCATAAATTTAACTCATATCTTTTATTTCATGGCATTATTCACCAAACCAAACTTCACGTGCGCACCCACCACAACCAAATGGGGTAACTGAACATAAGAACCGTCATTTACTTACGGTAATTAGGGCACTGTTGTTGAATATGAAGGTTCCGAATATATTTTGGAATAATGTGGTCTTATATCCCTTGGATATTTAAAGAGAGCTCCTAAACGTGCTATCCCTCTACTAGTGAAATGGTCACCTTTAAGTGGAAGGATATTGTAAAGCAGATTGAGTAGATTCTCCATCTAATAGGCAATTTACATTTGACTACTATACTTTTATAGGTGGCAACCTTATTACTCGGAAGAGTGAGAAGCAAAGTGTTGTGGCCCATTCAAGTGTTGAGGTAGAATACAGGGCAATTGCCTATGCGCCATGTGAACTCATTTTGCTAAAGACACTAATGTGTGAACTTGGCTTTATAGTTAAGGTTCCCTTAAGATTGTATTGTGATAATCAAGCAACCTCTTATATTGCCAACAACCTTGTCTATCATTGGAGTACCAAGCATATTGAGGTTGACCGCCACTTCATCCGGAAGAAAGTTGTTACCAACGAAATTTGCATGTCATTTGTTAAGTCCCAAGATCAACTAGCAGACATGTTCACGAAAACTCAAGGTTGTACTTAACTAGATTGTCTCTTTGTCAAGATGGGCATTCATGGTACACATGCTCCATCTTGAGGGGGAGCGTTATCAGATATGGATTGTTCTATGGCCTATCTACGGTGCACCTATGTTTAGGACACAATAGGTATTCCAACTTTTGTTACTAATGGCAGAGGGGGATCTACTTTTCTCTTCTTCCTTTCATTCCTTCTCCTTTTTTCTTCTCTCTTTTGTCAATCATGCCACACTTTTCTTCACAACAACCAGATTGCAATATTGCATCCACAATAATATTAGCTGATTTTTCAAGATCCTGATCCAAATTCAATGATCTTCTATTTCTATAGTTGAAGACTTTTTATGTTCTCCATGATATCCCCAAAGATTTTTTTTCCCCTTTCGCTGAAATGAATAATTATAGAGACTGATCCTCCCTAATGGAAAATTTTACAATTTCTACAGAGAATAGATTTTATCCACATGGGAACAAGAAGCATATTTTCAGAAAGGAAAGTATACAGATCGAAGTTGGAGGCAGTTTGAATTTATTTTTATTTTTCAACATTTTTGGGTAGCAAAATCTATGTTTGGATAAATCTAGTAGGAAAAAATGAAGTTTCACCTTACAATGTAAATGTTACGTCGAAAATAAATAAATAATGCCAGGAAACAGTTAAATAAAGCTCATCTCCTGACATTTGACTCAAAAGCTCAAGTTCTGACACAGTAATTCATGAGACGAAAATGCCAGATATCAATGGATTCTATTGTGACTTAATTCATTAGATGCATCAAACAACCACTAGGCTGACTAATATCTAAGTTAGCATGGTGATCTGGACAATTAGGATTCTGCAACTCCAGTTTAAAGTTAAATAAACTGAGACCTACAACATTAAGTTTTTTCAAGACAACCTGGCCTTCGGATCAAGTTTTTCTTTGACTTCAGCTCGATCTTTGTCTGACAGATGTTTACAATGGTCATCAAGAGAATAAATATATGGAGAGAGAGGATGGGATACTGTCACGAAAAGCATGTCAAACATCACACTGTTTCTTCTCACTTCCTCCTCCTACAGAAAGTGTGGTTGATAATTATTACTAGAAGCATACAGTAACTTTGCAATGATTTCTAATTCAGACTAACATACCATTAATGTATGCTCAACTTTTTGTATCTCTGAAAGAAGGCGATCTTCATCAATAAAAGGCAGTTTCGCGATACCCTTCAGAAAAGAAAAAAAAAAAAAGGAAACATATTTTCAGGGAATCCAGTTGAAAGTAGACAGTTCCAGTAACCCTTCATAGCTGTAACCCAAATGGAGGCTGTTCTAAAGAGGACAAGAATACCCAACCTGCCAAGCATATCGCTTCCCATTCATGTCCACTTCAAAATCTGATTCACACAATAAAAAATAAACTCAAAGCATTTCATATGAAAACATAAATTACTAGGGATTTATATTGGCAAAATATAAAGGATACCAGTAGGGTAAAAATCAATGATTGGTGAATTTGGATCACTCATCAATCGCCTATAATGTACGGGGAGCGCGTGGGAACTGCAAGTAAGAACACAATTAGAAATTGAACAAATATGATCAATCATGCATAATAACTCCAAGCAAAATTTGACCTTGCAGCTGGAAAAACCCCCATCAGCTGATTGAATGGTTTGAATGGAGAACCGAGTTCAAAGCTTATGTTCAACTGATCTAGATCCTTGAGATCAGAAGCAAAAGGAGCATAATGATAGGGATAAAACCTGAGAGGGAAAAAATAACAATTAGGACAAAAGAACACTGAAGAGAAGATCCATGAATCAGAAAGAACTAAAATGCATATAAAATAAAAATAAAAATTCATTAGCATATTAGCCTTCTTCCAGCAATTAGAGTTAGGCATTATGTTTGTAAAATATTTTCTACAGGATATGACATGAGAAAGTAATGTATGGCCCCAAGGCACAGGGCATCTCTTTCTTCGAATTGCATATGTGCTCTCTTTTTTTATCTGATGAGTGAATCATGTATGCCCCATTGTTGGGCAATGTGTCTCAGCTTAGTAAACACCCATTCTCAAAGCAAACAACAATGTCAGGAACCTAGAGAAAGAAGCCCTAGCAGTTACATTGTTTAAGGAAAGAGGCCGCTATTTTGACAGATGCATCAAAACATCAATACACAGCACTTGTTTAAGCTCGCCAGGACAGTTGACTTGTTAGGCAATCATGTGGAGGAATCATATCTCAAAAACAAGGGGATTGGACTGTCGTAACCATCGAGTTGGTGCTATAGAAAAGCAACAGTTTGCTCAAAACACCACAACAGTCCATGATCAAACAAAATGAATTGCAGCAACTGGTCAGACCTCTCCAGTTGCAGCAATTTTTCGCCTACACACACTGTCCCACTAATCAACAGTCCCGATCACCTCATATGTTTGTCACCACTTCTATGGGGACTCATCATCACCATCTAAGCTTTATACCAACTAATTGAGGTCCGCTACACGAATCCTATTATACTGTTCCACTCTATCATACGAATGTAGGCGTAGCCATATGTAATCGAATAAATAATTATGCCATCGCATATGACATTTTGGACCAATGGACGGCATATGTGATGGTGGTATATGCGATTATTGTGCCTTTGGGGTTTCTCTCACTTTTTGTCTATAATAGGCCTCCCCACCCCCTATTTTCACACTATAGTCACTATAGTATATGCATTCGTTTTGAGTAGTTAGTTGACTTGTTATGGTCTAATAGTCTACTAAAACTACAAAATAATAATAATAATAATAAATAAATAAATAAACAATCCCCTACACTGGTAGTATTTTTTTTCCCCATATTTTGAGTAGTTATAGTATATGCATTCATTTTGAGTAGTAAGTTGACTTGTAATGATCTAATAGTCTACTAAAACTACAAAAAACAATTCCCTACACTCGTAGTATTTTTTCCCATATTTCCTTGAATTTTTCATTTTTATTTTTTATTTTTTAAAAACTGTTTGTGGGGCTATGCCATCACATATGTGATTATGCCATCGCATAAGTTCACAGCCCCCTTGGGTCGCACGGGATCGCTTATGCCATTTGACAACATTGTTCCTTACTACCTCCACCCATGGTGTGTCGTAACGATCGTTATGTAAAACTAACAATGGCAACCATTACACATTGTGAAGTCGTAATAGCGGTAATGGTTGTTATGGAAAAAATGACCCATAACCGCTGTTATGGCCCCCGTATGGCCCATTATGAACCCTCATAAAGGTCATAATGGTCTGTTATGCAAATACGGGTTTTTTGGTTCATTTCAATTAAAAAAAAGAGACTGTACTGGTCGTTACGGCCCATATCATAAAGGTAATAGTGGTGACTGTTACAGCCACCGTTACCGTTATAGAATACCTAGCTCCACCCATGTCATTTTGGGCATTCCATTTGCCTTGTTTGATCCTTCAACTTGCACCCACTCACTCCTAACCAGCACAATTCTTGGTCTTCATTGCACATGACCAAACCATCTACGGCTAGTTTCCCTCATCTTATTTCCTATTGGTGCTACTCTTAAGTTCCCTTTAGTGCATTCCTTTCTAATCATATCCTTAATAATCTTGCCGCTCATCCATCTTAACATCCTCATTTAAGCTACACTCATCCTATGAATATGTTGTTCCTTAACTGCCAAACATTGTCCCACAAAGTATGGTTGATCTTATCGTTATCCTATAAAATTTCCTCTTCGGTTGATTGGTGCATGATGATGATGATCACATAAAACTCGAGAGGCATATATCCAATTCTTTCACGTAGCTTGAATTCTATGGGCAACATCCTTCTCAATATCCCTCCACTCTCATGATTTATCGACCCAAGATATTGAAAGTGGTCATTTTGGGATACTTGGTCAACAATCTTAACTACTTCCTCGTTTCCACTCCTATTATTATTGAAATTGCACTCCAAAACGCTATTTACACCCTCGTCTTGTTAACTTTGTAGAGGACTAGCAACAAATTGAGAAGGGCAAACATATCATGTACGAGACACTGAATCCATCCCCCACCCCTTCTGGCACTGCCCATTCTCCTCCGAAATTTGGTCGACTATCTTAGGCAACTTCAATATGCCTTCGATGATGCCTGGTGACATCTCTACTCTTTACGTGGCATGGTCATCGCTCCAGCAAGGACTTCATTTTTTTCTGGTGGCTTGCATTGATTGCGACTCTCTGGGCCATCTGGAAAAAAGAGAGACTCTTGATGCTTAAAAAACTCTTGCTCCCCTCCCTCTACGGTTTCAGCTCAAGCTCTCGAGGATGTGAAAGAATGACCCTCTACTTTGCAGAAACATTTAGCCTTCCTTTCCTTCCTATTTGAGTTGTGTTTTGGCTCAGGTGTTAATAGGTGTTGGTTTTGGGTTCTCTTCTGGTTTGTACTTTGTATAGGTGGCCCACGTTGCCATTTCTATTTCTTCGATTCTCGGGTTTCTCGAGTAGTATAGATGTTTTAGGTTTTGGTTGTTGAGTAGGTGTTTTGTTTTGTTCTGTTGTTTTTGTTTTCTTTCAGGTTGCCTTCCCTCCCTTAAAAAAATTAAAAAATTAAAAAAAATTAAAAAAAAAACTACATGCCTCATATCCTATATTCAAAAAACACTTCTCATATATTACATTTCTTTAGCTTCCAGCTGGCTGAAGATGATTATGAAAATTTCTTTTTCTCCTACTATACTAAATGTTGTACTAAAGGATTACTGTAGCATGCTCCCTTGTATAGAAAATTGCCATTTTTTATATGGAGAAATGATCACATCCAACCAGTTGGATAATAACATGTGGTTAACCGAGTGGATAACTTCCAATATGTCATGTGTGTGCGACATCCAACCTGTCCAATAGGTTGGCCCCAAAATGAGGATTACCTTCAGGAGAAATCAGCCCCATCCACTCGTCAAGAGGACCACACTTGTACTTTGTAATTTCTCAGCAGCTACACATTATTTTCTATAAGGTGGTCTACCTTATAAGTGGACGGTGCTAATTTTTTCACAAGGTGATCCTCAGGGTGGGGCCAAGCTATTGGACGGGAGGGATGTAGCACACACATGATAGGTTGGATGTTATTTGCTGGCCAAGGCAACTTATCATCTAACTGGTTGGATGTGAGCATCTCTTTTACAAAAACCTTCTAACCATCTAATGGCTAAAAGACCCTAATCAATAAACTAAAAGACCAAAAGGATATCAAGAACCTAATGAATTGAAAGTCAATCACAGTTTATGGACTTGAACACATTTGTAGGCGGGGCATTTGGGCAAATAGTTCAGGCCATAGGGCACACAGCTAGGGTTGTGACTCGCATCTTCACCGCAAGATCATTGTTGTCATCCCTGCTTCCAATATTGGTGCTAGCTATTCGGGTCATCTTAATAAATTCTGTTTTGCATGTCATTTCTAAGGCCTAGTGAACAAGTCTTTCATATCCCTCCTCACCACCTCAAGTGAAAGAAATTAAGCCCCCAAAAAAGAAAGTTCTGTTTTACAAGAATGCAGATAAGAATTACATGAATAACCAAGCCCAAAAAGGAAAGACTAACTATTTGGTGTATGGTTATGAACAAATTCATCAGGATTTGAAACCCAATAATCTCTATTTTTACAATTGAGGGAAGTGCCACAAGAGATACACAATGTACCACAACAGCTGAAGATTTACAAGTTCACTCACCATTGCCAAGAGCAAACACCTTCATAATAATACTTCATAACCCAGCACAAGCCTTCAGTGTATCTTAAGACCTAAAAAGATTAATGCAAAGCCTCTATCAACTTGCAGATACCACAGACTCACAATAGATCAACTGAGAAGTCGAAGAGAAGGTTAGTTTTAGAAATGAAGAGATTATTAAAATAAATTACCATGATAGAATAAATTTCTAGAAAGAAAAAAATGAAAAAATGAAATATGCACAACTGCAAGGAACATGCATAAGCTGGATCATTATATAATTTGTTGTGTATGTGTGAGAAATAAATAATATAGTGGTCAGAGCATATGGAAACTTTCAGCAAACTATATCATTAGCCCCTCCCTTCCTCCTTATAGCAGGCTAAGCGTATGGAAACTGTCACCTCCCTCCCTACCCTTTGTGCACTGACATATGTAAATAGATTCCTATATATGGTGTGGAAACAAATGGATAAAGTGGATGTGTGAATGAGTAACATCGGCCTCTTTTTTAGTATTGGTTAACGGGTCACGAAAAGGTTTCTTCAAAGCTTCAAGGGGTCTTAAGGAAAGGTGATCCACTTTCACCTTTCTAGTTTGTGGTGGTGGCGAAAGCTCTAAGCAGGATGTTAGCAAAAGGTCAAGAGGCGGGTCTAATATCAGGCTTCAAGGGAATACAAGAAGGTGACCAGATTTCCCACCTTCAGTTTCGGACGATACAATCTTATTTTGCAACGCAGAAATATCAATGGTCGACTACTTGAGGAAAATATTAGGGTGTTACAAAGAGTTTTCAGGTCTAAAGGTGAATATTAGGAGAAGTGGGATGCTAAGCATTGGCTTGTTCGAGGAAGTCTCAGGTTTCGCATGTGCGTTTGAGTGTGGGATTGTGTTGTTTTCATCCACTTGGGCCTTCCATTATGTTTGGGGAAATCAGTGAAACATTTGTGGAGCAAGGTGATTGAAAGATTTGAGAGGAAGCAATCAAGGTAGAAGAGTCATCATTTGTCTATAGAAGGGCGAATCACGCTTATCAAAGCAGCTCTATATAACCTTCCGTTCTACTGTCTTTTTTTTTTTTTTTAAATGTCCGAAGTCAGTTTCGAACAAGTTTGCTGAGGCGTGATTTCTTATGGAGAGGGACCGACGCCAAGCATATGTGTCATCTACTCAAGTGGGAAGAGGAATGCAAGCCAATAGTTGACGGAGGTGCAGGTATAAAAGTGTTGGAGTCTATGACTGTGGCCTTGATAGGGAAGTAGCAGTGGAGGTTTGGTAACGAGGGTAAGGTGCGGAGAGAGGTAATAGCATCAAAAAATGGAGTCCACATGGGGGGGTCGGGAGGCAAAGGAAAACTCAAACTATAGAGCATTGGGCATATGGAAAGCTATTACTTCAATAGCTACTTCATTTAGGGCCTGTTTGGATTCGTGTATAAGGGTGTATAGTATCATATTAACGATGGATTTTTACATTATACCATGTTTGAATAGGACTTGGCGTCTGATCGTAAGCATGCGTGCGAATACAACATTATCTCAAATTTTTCAAAAGGCAGTAGAGTAATTTCAGACGACACTGCATCGTGTAGTGCAATGTAGTCATTGTGCTATATTTTCACCAGACATTGTAGCTATCTCTTTGAACGTTTGCTATCTATGGAGAATGGAAATATCCTACACCAGCATCGCCCTGTATCATCTCCATTCCATTGATGTGGGCGTTAACTTTCTCTGTTTCTACTCCGAAGGACTGAGGTTCGTATTACAGTTGAATCTATCCTCGAGCTCTTGGAAGAGACAGAGTAGAGATTTGATGAGTCAGATCGGACGCCTGATAGCCAATCGTGGTGGGTCCCACAACTAGTATGTGCATGGTATCAGATACTATGTCGAGTCCCAAATTTTGATCGGACGGAATCAATTGGCTGTTTGGCCCTACTTGAAACTGTTTCTGACAACTCAAATAGATGGACGGCGTGGAGGAGCGCGGACCTCATCCGCCTCTTCTGATAGCTTGCGCGCATTTCCTATGGATGCCTTTCGCAGGAAGTTACTGCGCTGGTAACCCAGGTGGGGCCCACTTTCATGTTTGTGAATGATCCTCATCGTCCATCAGTTCTGTGAGTTCATTTTAGGACATGTTGCCATTTTAGATGCCATCCATACCGTTAATAACGTCAATCCTATTGGGATACAATGGATGGACGGGTAGGATTATTCAATCACGAACATGATGGACGCGTAGGATTAATCACAAACATGACAGTGGGCACCACCTGGGATACAATGTATGAGAACTTAAAAATAGCCACCGTCGTACAACTTCTATTGTATATTATACGTATATACAATACGCAGCCCTAATACGTCGTATCCAAACATTGATCTAAGGAAGAATTTGTATACTTGCCCGAACAATACCTCCTATCCAAACATTGATTAATGGCAAGTTGATTTGGATGTATTCTAAAATTGATCAAACGTATACATGAACAGTAACCGGATACAATACAATACACCCTTATACGCGATTCCAAACAGGCCCTTAAGGAAGGGATGGCATTCTCTCTTGGTGACGGAAATCGTAATCGTTTCTTGGAGAACTTTTGGTGTTGGGACAAACTATTGGGGCTTGACTTCTCGAGGTTTACAAGGTTAGCTCCAACAAAAAACATAACAGTGGCTACTTCTCTCTACTTGGCAAGAGAGGTGTGTTGACCCCCTAGCCGTCGGGACTTATCTCATGAGAAAGCAGATGACTTTGCTCGGCTACTAGGGTGACTATACAGTATCCATCCATCCCCAGCCTTGAGGGATTCTCTGGTTTCGAAAGTTCATCCATCGGGTAAATTTTCAGTACAATATTTCTACCATTTGACACTGAAAATGTTGGATAAAAGGAGAACAGAATATTGCCATAGGTTTTGGTTCTACAATGCACCCCCCAAGGCGGCAGCTTTTGTGTGATTGGCAAAGAGGAAGAGGATTTTAACCATAGACAACCTCCAGAAAATGAATATGATTCTTAATAATACTTGTGTTATGTGCACAAATGATGCAAAAGTGATAGATCATATCTTCATTCATTGTCCAATTGGACGGAAAGTGTGGAATTCATTTCTAGTAATTTTTTAACTGATTGGGTAATGCTAGAATCAATAAAAGATCTATTATCGGCATGGCACAGTGGGAAATTAGAGAAGGAAAAATCAGTGGTATGGTGCATGGTCTTGTTGGCAATCTTATGGAATGTATGGGGGAAACGCAACAAACGTTGTTTCCTCAACAAAATAGGAACATGGGAAGAGTTAGTTTGGAAGAACAAAAGGGATCCGTTAGAATGGGTGTCCATGCTAAAGAATATAAAAGCTTTCAAAGTTGTGTCTTTCTCATATTGTAATTTTGGGGTCGTATTCTTTCCACAAAGACTTTCGTCAAATTGTTACTTTAATAACACTAAATCAGTTATCCTTCAAGGGACAAAAAAAGGATTCTCATGTAAATGGTATAGTATTTACAGGTAAACATTTGCATGTGTAAGTAGTTTACCATGCTTGTGATTTTGTTCTAATTTAGACATGTTACTTTCCCTTGTTTGTCTACACTAGAAACAAGTGTAAAAACATGTGAATATGACCTAACCAGGACTTGTGAATATGGCCAGACTTGTGAGAATTGGCTGCAGGATGGACCAATTGTCTGACCACATGAACACATGTTAGGCATTACGCATCCAAATCATGGTCGATGGTCCCCACCACATCAACACAAATGTCTCATCACTTCTATCAGATTATTGTAACCATTGGATTAGTGGTTTGGGAAATAGAAGATCCATGCTGAGTCTACTGAAGAAGTGTAAACATCGACGTGAACCATCCATCATGTGGTGCCATCTTTGATTGTCATTCCACTCAAATCACTTTGATCGGATGATCCTACCCATTGGATTAGTGGTTTGTGAAATGAAAGGTCCATATTGAGTATACTAGAGAGGTCTAGGGGTTTTTTGATTTTTCATGTATCAGGGAAATACCCGGTAAAAAGCTCATTATTACCTTTTAACTCTGTTAGAAATTTCAAGCGAATTTTCGTCTCGAAAATATTTCCAAAAAAGCTTACTTAAATTTGTGGACCCCACTGTGATGTGCATGACATATCACACCGTCCATCTATTTTATCAGAAGATTTTAGGGCCTAAGTCCAAACTTGAGACAGATGCAATGCTCAAGTGGCCCATACCACAGGAAACAATGGCCTTAAACGTCCACAATTGAAAGTTATTTTGTTCATTGGGCCCACATTGATGTTTATTTGTCATCTAACCCGTTCATGAAGTCATAAAAACATTGATAAGGGGTAAACACAAATATCAGCTTCATCCAAAACTTCTGAGGGCCACACAAATTTTTATACGATAAGCATCCAATTTCCATTGTTTCCTGTGGTGTGGTCCACTGGAGCTTTGGATCTACGTCATTTTTTGGGTTCATGCCCTAAATGAGGCTGACATATAGCATGAACAGTGTGGATAAGCCACGTACATCACAATGGGCCCTACATTCATTTGGCAGCCATCCTCGGTTCTAGTGCTTAAAAGTTAAGCTGTCAACATCTGCATTGGAAACGATGTGGTAATTACCTAGGTAAGTAATTATTACCCATTTACCAAGTAATTACCTCTTACATGAAAAATCAAACAGGCCCCTAAGCATTGAGGTGAATCATCCATCACGTGGTGCCACCTTTGATTTCCATCTCTCTCAAATCACTTTGATCAGATGATTCTAATCATCGGATTAGTGGTTTGGGAAATGGAAATCCATAATGAGTGGATTAGTGATTTGTAAAAAAGAATGGTCAATACCAAGTATAATAATGAGCTCTAAGCATCAATGTGGACTAACCATTATGTGGGGTCCCACCTTTGATTGCACATCCCTCTCAAACCACTTTGATCAAAATATCCTAACCATCTGATTGATGGTTTAGGAAATGGACGGCAAACAGTGAGTATACAAGAGAAGTTAAGGAATTGATCTGGAGGATCCATCATCCAGAGCCCATTTTTTAGTGTCCATCCCTCTCAAATCACCTTGATTAGATAAGCCTAACCATCAGATTATTGATTTGAGAAATGGACAATCTGTATTAAGTATACTAGAGGGGTCTAGTTGTTCATTTGGGTTGTCCATCACATGGGGCCCACTTTCAATTGCTTGTTACTCTCAAATCACTTTGATTGGATGAGCCTAACTATCGTATTAGTGGCTTCAGAAATAGATGGTCCTTATTGACAACACTACTCTAGTGTTCGCAATATCAATAATATAGGTCGAAATATCGACCGATATTATCGATATCGCAGGTCAACGGCACGAAACCTAACCAGAATAATAAAAACTCCCTAATTCATGCGTATCGTGCAATATGTTGCACAATGTCGCAATTTAACATGAGAAGTCACTTTGTTTTTATACCCGATATCGACAGATATTGATAATATCGACCAGGAACCTCATTGTTTTGTTAAAAAATCCCCAAAAACCAAAATTTCACATTTTTCCCTCAAATTTCTTCCTTCTAACTTAATAGTCGAAATCATCTTCTCATACTCGGGACCATTTCACAATCGGTAAGATATTTTCCATTTTGATCCATTTATTTTTGTTTAAAACATGTAAAAATGATTCTGAAATCATTGATTCTTCATGTTTTGTAAAGAAAATCAAGGGTTTCAACTAGAGCTGGGCATCGAGTCGAGTCGAACCGAGTTAGGGCTGACTTGACTTGATCCGGTTTTGAAATAGGCCTGACCCGAACTCGATCTCTCATCCCACACCTCAGTGAACCCCACCTAGTTTTCCCAAATCCTGAAACTGCTTCCTTGCAACACAAGTTTCGTTTGAAAGCGGAACTCTTTTCCTCCACACGGCAATGCCGCAATTCGTGTTAATTTCTCTCCAACAATCCCAACCATTCAAGTCTCCAAATCCAACGACTCTTGTCGCTCCAACACAATTCCTCGTCACCAACCAATCCCAACAGTTCACTCCTTAAGGCCACCTCGAAACGCAACCATACTGCATGCAGTAGCCACACCCCTCCAATCTCGAACCCACTGGCAGAATGGTTCCTGATCTTAGTAAGATGGACCCCACAAGCTTTGTACAACCTATCATGACCATTCAATGGCCTCAAATCAAAAGAAAACTCATTCACTGCAAATCTGCCATCAAAGGGTCTTCATCTTCTTCATTCGTATATGCACTACAATTTTTGTAGAAGACTCGATCCGTAATCTTGTAGAACCATATTTGAGGCCCATTTGATCAATGGATATCCTAAAACATGCATCCAGACACAACTCGACGTGTAAACACTGGAAACTATTCGAAGCTTATCAAATACAAACCTCTGTACGCGACCTCTCTACCTCACACTGTGCTATAACTCGCCATCGGAAACCCTTAAAACAATCCTATTTTCATCCAAAAATCCCTACAGAAACCTATAGAAAGAGAGAGCTTAGTAGAGAGAATCTAAGAGTGAAACAATGAGGAATCATGAGTTGTGTGTCACGTGTAGCAATTGCCAAACCACCAAGTCAACTTAGAATTCCATAATATCTATCGCAAACCCACACTAGTCTTTCCTCATCAATCAGTAAGGAAAGCAAAGCATCCTCTAACTTCAGCCTATGCATTTTTATTACCGTTGCACCGTTCTCCTCCCCTGCACTACATCTTTTTGTTGTACAGTGACTCAATGAGTCAACTTATTATTACTTCAAACTTAGAATAAGAGATTAAAACACCAATGTCTCCAGTGGTGAAATCTTACCTGAGCCATTCAGGTCAACAACCATCCAAGGCGTTTACTAATCCTCTCGTGATCGACCAAGTTCAACAGGTTGCATTCATATCAAATTAAGATCCATCCGCTTAATCCAATCGTACATTAGATCTTCTCACTAGTCAGGTAGGTGATCTATCCTTGATTTGGAAATTTTATGTGATACCATGCACTAAGTTAAAGTAACTTGTAAGGTCATCCAATGATTGTAAAACACCAATGTCCCTTTAAAATCACCTTGATCAGATAATAAAACCGTCCCATTAGTCGTTTAGGAATAGATGATCCATATTGAGGTGGTAAAACCAAAGCAGACAATTTACATATTTAAACACTTCCTCATGGCCTCATGGGGAGATGTGTGAATTTTTTTTGGCCATTTACATATGCAATGTTGTCAAAATCATTATTGTATCGCAAATCATAATATGGGTTGAATCATATTGAATCACATATCGTATTGTAAATCTTAAGATTTTTTATAATTTTCTTAAATTTTGAAAAACTATGAAAAACATAAATTAATCAGGAATAAAAATAAAAATCACCAATCATCCTTTTTCCTTCAATATGCACCAAGCCACACCATGTCATGAAGTGTTAAAGGATTCTTATCTTTCCTTTATTTTTGTCTTTCAAGAAATTTCCCTTAAAAAAACACAAGGATCCTTTAATAATTTTATTTTTTATTTTTTTGTCGAAAACACAGGGTGTCCACACCTCTTTTTGAAGTGAGACTAATCCCTGCGGATACATGCAATCACCCACAACCACGTGTATCAGGTAAAGCCGAGGAGGGGAATCGAACCCTCACCTATAATTTATCTTCTTGTTACCTTTTTTATGGAGAATCACATTGGAAAAGCAGCATTTGGTAACTATAGAATGACAAAAAAGGATATTTTGATTTCTAAACACCATTCCACAATACATGTAGTTCAACATGATCGTAACCATCCATAAAAATATTCTAGATAAGTTAGAAATCAGTTTTTGGTGTTTCGACCAATTAAGAAGTAAGAAATCATTTTTTTTTTTTAAAAGCTCCATGATTTAACGTTAAAGAGATATTTAATCTCCTATAAAGAACAAATAAATAATTTACCTATTCGAAATGATTCTTAAAGCCCCCACCAATATGAAAACATAAAGTGAAAGTCAGGTGAAGCTTAAAATAGAAGAGAACAAGTATAATTTGAATCGTAAATCAAGATTGGAATTGTAAATCATAGGATTCAAATAATGGAATTGTAGGATTCATATAAAAAGGGATTCAAGGTGGGATTCAAATCGTTTTGCATAAGATTCGACTCAAATCGTATATCATAAATCTTAGGATTTTGACAACACTGTACATATGCAATAAGTAGGTGTGAAAACATTTACATACGTAAATCTGCACAAACAAACGTGCATAAGCCCCATTTACATATGTAAATCGTGTGCAAACAAACATCCCCCAAGGGCCTGTTCGAATAGGGTGAATCCAAGAGGGAAGGTAAAGCTAAAATCATGGATTACCTAGGTAAAACCACTGGGTTTCCATTTCCTTTCTACTTGTTTGGTTTCCACAACATTTGCTATGGAAATCTATTTTCATTTCCCTTTCATCTGTTTGGATTGGCATGAAAAAGTGTGGAAATCCAACCCAAAATGTTCTGGATGCCCCACACAATCATGACATATACATACTTACCATCCAATCCATTCATCGGTTGTGCCCAGTGTTCGAGTTGTCAATATTGCTACAAGTTTCGCTAGCCGGAGATAAATATATAATATTGTTATCGCCAATAATCGGAAATGAGGGGAAAAGGGGGAAACGTGGAGAAAATGGTGGAATTTTTCTGTAAAACTTCAGGACATGCCTAAATACACATATTTACATATTTAGGAATGAAAAAATTATAATAATATAAAAAAGCATTAAATAATAAGTTTCCATTCAATGGGGGCCAAAAGGCATCCGCTCCTGTAAGATATATGTTCCATATAAAATTTGGATCTGCTTCAATTTTTTGGATCATGCCCTAAAATGAGTTTCCAATCCAGATGGACGGCATGGATGTAGTCACATACATCAAGATGGCCCCAGAGTCGGGGTCCCATGCACCTGGTGGATCCGAGGATCCACCAAAGCCGCTCGATGTTACCCGGGTAATATCGTGTTATCTTTATCATGTGGGGCCCGATTTTATCGGCGTGATAAATCCATCCCATTCATCCCTTTTAGATAATCATTTTAGTGCATGGTCCCAAAAATGAAGTAGATCCAAATCTCAAGTGGACCATACCAACAAAAACAATAGTGATTTAATCCCACCATTAAAAACTTTTTAGGAGCCATGAAAGTTTCCGATCAAGCTGATAATTGTGTTTTCGTTTCGTCCAGGTCTGTATGGCCTAATCAAGAGGTTAGATGGCAGAAAAATATCACGATGGACCCCACAAGCACCAAGCCATGGAAGTCACATGCCCAAAACTGCATCAGGAAAAATCCGAAACGGATTGCGCATTGAGTAATTGAGTGCACTGAACGTACTGAGTAAAGTCTGTACGGCCCACCATGATTTATGGACTTTATCCACTCCGTCCATCCATTTTACCCTATAATTTGAGGGATTCATCTAAAAAATGAAGCATATCCAAACATCAAGTGGACTGCACCACAAGAAACAATGTGAATTGAACGTATACCGTTGAAAATTTCTTAGGGGCCACAAGTTTTGGATCAAGCGGAATTTTTTATGTTTTATCTTCATCCATGGCTATATAATCTGATGAACAGTTTTGATGAGAAATAAACATCATTGTAGGCCCTAGGAAGGTTTCAATGGTGGAATCATTATTCTCACCATTTCCTTTGGTGTGGTCCACTTGAGCTTTGGATATGCTTCAATTTTGGGATTAACCGCTAAAATGATCTGGAAAATGGATGGATAGCGTGGATAAACCACATACATTCACAGTGGGCCCAGGAGAGTTTACTCGGTACGATTAAGCGTAAAAGTTACTCGGTACAAAAAAAAAAAAAAAAACATGTTGATGTAGGGATGTCACCAAGTTATGTGGACCCACCATGATGTATCTGTTATATCTAAACCATTCATCCATTTCCAAAAATAATTTTATGGTATGACCCAAAGAATGAGGCATATCCAAAGCTCAAGTGGACCCCACCATAGAGAACAATGGGGATTGAACGCCTACCATTAAAAACTTCATGAGGGCCACAGAAGTTTTCAATCAAGATGATATTTATGATTTTCCCTTCTTCCCTGTTTGTGTGAACTTGTGAACAGGTTGGATCTCAAATAAACATCATGGTGGGCCCTAGAAAGGTTTCAACGGTGGGCGTCACTGTCCCCACTGTTTTCTGTGGTGGGGTCCACTTGAGCTTTGGATATACCGCATTTTTTTACTCATGGCATAAAATGATCTCACCAAATGGATGGGCGGTATGGATATAACAGATATATCATGGCGGGGTCCATGGAACTTGAAGACATAGATAGCAAATCGCTACTAAGCATGTCTGTAGCTATTCCGCGTCCCCTATATCGTCGAAGGCTCGAAGTCGAAAAACTTGAAATTTTGTTCAAAAGGGGATTCACACCGAAGAAGAAGGATTTTTGAGGTAGGGTTTCAAAACCCTAAATGATTCACAAATCATGAGGAAATTCCCAAAATCCCTGATTTTGCCGAAATTTTGAGCTTCCAATCGAGAAAGGTTTCTTACCTCTGTGTGCAATGTTCGAAGATCGGCATTGTCGATCGAGGCATTCTTCCAACATCTGAGCTTGGATCAACCAAGTATAAGATCACTCTCATGTATTTACAAAAATAGCGAAATCAAAGCGATCTTCCGATTTTATTTCCCGATTTTCAACTATTTATCGAAAAAGAAGGTCATTGGCTACAGTTTTCCCGTGATAGGTTATGTGGTTGGTGGCTACAATTGATATTCTCGGCAATAACACAAAATTATCGACGATATCTCTGATATTTCGCCGACAATCCGGAGAGAAACGAAAATTTGGGGTATCAGTGTCGCTAGTCTAGCGACACCGATAATATCGACATTTCGTCGACAATGGGAACACTGGTTGTGCCTCATCGGGATGAAAGAATTACCCAAAAATCATATTATATTGAAAACCACGCGTGGGCCATAACAAATGAATATAGAGGTTTTAGGTATATTTTTATGGAGTGGCCCAACTGAGAGTTGAATCAACCTAATTTTTTAGATCAAGGCCAAACGAGGGGTGGCATACCTGATGGATGGGGTGGAATTTATGCATGTAAAGTTGTTTTCACCATATTAGAGAAAGTAAACCCTAGTAGATACAAAGGCAAGGTAATATCGACATTTCGTCGACAATGGGAACACTAGTTGTGCCTCATCGGGATGAAAGAATTACCCAAAAATCATATTATATTCAAAACCACGCGTGGGCCATAACACATGAATTTAGAGGTTTTAGGTATATTTTTATGGAGTGGCCCAACTGAGAGTTGAATCAACCTAATTTTTTAGATCAAGGCCAAACGAGGGGTGGCATACCTGATGGATGGGGTGGAATTTATGCATGTAAAGTTGTTTTCACCATATTAGAGAAAGTAAACCCTAGTAGATACAAAGGCAAGGTACAGAAGCATTTTTTTCCTTAAAATTGGAGAGAAGAAATGATGAGAAGTTATTTTCAATCCAAAAGGTGAAAAAGGAAACACATTTACATGTTAGTTTGCATTCCTAATCTGGTGAAATCGTCCCATCAAGAAAAACTAATGCAGAAGCATTTTCACACCAGGCTAGAGTGGGGTGGCCTGTAGGATGCAGGGGCACACTTGGGGTGGGCAGCCCATGTGAGGCGGGTGGCTCGTGTGAGGTGGTACCAATGTGATGTGGGGCCCACGAGGGGGGTTCGGCCGAGGTCCTAATTCATGCGATGTGAGGCATGGGCTATGAGATGAAGGGATTGATTCGCCATGCTCTATTAGTTCAAGCTTTTAGAGCAAGTGGTTAGTTGTCTTGCATCATAATAGTATCAGAGCGAAAGGTCCCGTGTTCAAGACTCCTCACCGGGGGTGATTAATGCTGGGGCATTTTCACACCGGGCTCGATTGGGGTGGCCAGTAGGATGCATGGGCGCACTCGGGGTGGGTGGCCCGTGAGAGGCGGTACCCGCGCGATGTGGAGCCCATGAAGGGGGGTTCGGCTGAGGTCCTAACCCATGGAATGTGGGCAGTTTGAGCTTTTAGAGCAAGTGGTTAGTTGTTCTGCATCAAAAACCCTTTTTGCCCTATACAAACAAGCCCAAAGTAAAAGAATAATAAATAAAAAAAGGAAACAATAGACCCAAAATTCCAAACAAAAAAGACTAAAACTAAGAAAATCATATAGACCTAAGTATATCTCTCCCAAAATAAGCGTAATTTGTTAGTTCATTGCTTATTTTTGGTGAAGTAAATTGAATACTATCGAGCAAATGAAAAAAGAATCAAGTTTTACCTCCCACGAAGATTTTCACCAGTAAGTTCTCCCACTTCGATCCAACCTAGGCTTAGACTCTCTCTCTCTCTCTCTCTCTCTCTCGGGGATGTGCGCATATTGACCAATATTTTGAACAACATTCAATGACGCAACTCCTAACGAAATGGGTTAATCCTCTTTATACAAGATCACCTAGAAAACCTCCATTACAAGTCACTCAAGGCCTTGCCTTCGAACTCCGAATACACATTGTGCAATCCACCATGGGTTGTCAACACCTTAAAAGACTACAAAAGCTCATTCCCATTTTACATGTATTTCTCCAAAAGAGTCGAGCAGTAAGCCTTTTAGACCCTACACACGTGTTGAACCCCCATAAAAAAATCTCCTAACTTTCCTCATATGCAAAGGGAAAAACTTCGGCAGTGTGATGGATGCAAGGTGTCCCGTATCGGTATCGGTTGGCGTAACGGTGCCCTCCAAAACCGATACGGATACGGGTGCGTAACGGCAATACGGGAGCGTAACGGCCCGTAACGGCACAAAATTTTTTTTTGCCAAAAAAATATGAAAAAATATGGATTAAATCCGGAATATTCTAAGCATTCCAAATATGCATTCATTTATAAATTGGAACATGTTTATGGTGGTATAACGGTCCACTCTTTGCTGAGAAGTTGTATCGGACTGTCTAATGAATTTATGAACCAGATAACCTGAATCTGACTACAAAATTTATATATTTAATTTTCTAAATATCTAATTTATATACTTAACTTGATATCATTTCTCCCAATAGTTCTTTAAAAAAATGAAATTAAATTCAGGTAGATGGCATTGCCAATTTGGGGCTGATTTGGAGGACCAATCTATGCACCAAATCAGCCTCAAATTCATGCAATTTATTGTCATTATCCCACTTATGAATTGGTGGACATTTATTGGATAGTGAATCATGAAAAAAATCAAAAGACCCTATTTTAAAAAATAAAAGTCCACAAATTAACAATTAAAACTATTCAAACAATTTAATTTTAGCATTGTGAGTTAGCAATTGCAGTTCATAATTTAATTGCTAAATTTTAAGTTAATATATGTCTCGTGTACAATTTTTTAAGGCTCGAATTAGGCGGGACTCGGATTGTGAAGTGTAGCACACGTGTCAAAGTTTTTTAGGCCCCACCCATGATGAATGTGTTATATCCACACCGTCCATCCATTTTTCCAAATAATTTTAGGGCATGAACCCAAAAATGAGGCACATCCAAAGCTCAGGTGGACTGCACCATAAGAAACAACACTAATTAAACGTTCACCATTAAAAATTTATTGGGGGCTACAAAAGTTTTAGATCAAGCTGACATGTGTGTTTTCTCTTCATCCACGTCAGTGTGACCCAATTAATAGGTTAGATTGAAAATAAACATTACAATGGACCTTAAGAAATTTTTAATGGTGAGCATTCTATAACCACTGTTTCCTATGGTGTGGTCCACATGAGATTTGGATATTATTAATTTTTTAGTTCCTGACGTAAAATGACGTGGCAAAATGGATGGACGACATGGATAAAATATATACATCATGGTGGGGCCCACTCGGGTCTGATCAAATCAGATTGGATGGAAAATAAACGTTACCGTGAGCCCTACTAATTGTTTAACAGTGAAAATATTATCTACGCTGCTATTTTTGGTGCGGTCCAGATGATCTTTGGATATAATTCATTTTTTGGGTAGTGCTCTAAAATGATCTCTGAAAATAGATGAACGGTGTAGATGTAATAAATACATCACTGTGGAGCCCATATAACTTTGATCTCCTTTGAACCGTTCGTACAACTTGGAGCTCGAGGAGTATCAGCGCTCGTCTTAGCATGACACGTACCCCTAGCTAGTGCGCGGTACGCCTGAAAAAAAAAAGAAAAAAGAAAAAAAAAAACAGAGAGGGAAACCGAAAAGAAAAGAGGGAAAGAAGAGAGAAGAAAAGAGAGGGAAAGAGGGAAAGAAGAGAGAGAGAGAGAGAGAGAGAGAGAGAGAGAAGAAGAAGAAGAAGAAGAGGAAGAAGAGGAGGAGGAAGAAGGCCACAGCCGGGGCCGCAGCCGCAGAAGAAGAAGAAGAAGAAGAAGAAGAAAGAGAAGAAAATAAAGGAAAAGAGGTACCTTTTTTTTTTAAAAAACGCTCCTAATAGCCGTTAAGGGTCAGTAACGGCCGTTACGTGTACAGAATATGGACTCATCCGATACGACCCCGAAACGCGTAACAGGTACCACCGTTACCGTTACGGCCGATACGTAACCGTTTTGGGACACCTTGGATGGATGATACGCATGCAGTTATAAATTAGTTAGAAATTGCAAACATAGCATACAATTAGATCAAATTAAACTGTCAAAATTATGGGTCCAGTTTAGGCGTATTATGAACCAAAAATCACAATTATTTAATCCTCTTACTATCAGATCGGTGGACATTTGTTGGACAGTTAAAAATATATAAAATAACCAAGGGTCCTATTTCAACAAACAAGTGTCCATGAACTACAGATTAGGATTGCTCAACCAATCTAACATGGGATTGTGACAGCAATAATGGGATCCACGATTTAGTTGGTTTGAGTTAATATATGCCCCATACAATTTCTTAGTGCCTGTGTATCAAGCAGCAGACTTTGCCAAAGTATCAAAGAACTCCCCATATGCAAGATTTCCCTAGAAATCTGGCCTTGAGGCCCATTTCTATAAAAAGAGATCTTTAGCGCATAACTTTGAAACTCTTCTGACCTCCTGAATATATGCATAGGCCCTTGCGCCCACCATAGTAAGCTAAAGAGTCCACCATCTGGAACCAAGGAACCCACAACTTCTTCACCAAATTCAAATTGCATGTCCAACTTGTATTATTATCTTTAAAATTAATTAGAAATATGAACACAGCCAAAAAAAAATTGAACTCATCGTACCATTACTCATACCCACTTACAAACCCTGAAACAAAAATTTCACAAAGCGCACAGGATCACCCTCCCTTTGGCCATCTGAAAGGTAACCTCAGTGCCTCAGTGCCTCAAAAGAAAATACCAAGTATTTTGGATACTGTTTCCAAATTGGTATCCAAAACATATCCAAAAGGTACAATACCTGTTTGGGTAGAAGGTATGAATGGAAAACATGCTACCCAGTAAGGCTCTAAGCATGTTTTTGAGAGATAGGTAAACAGCATTCTGTTATAATAAAGCAGAACTGTTGTAAAAACAAATGTCAAGGACCCTGCAAACTGGTAACCTGACCAATGTTGGTGAAAAGCACAAGAAAAAATGAAGAGGACAGGCATTCAAGTTATTTCGGATCATTTAACTTACAACATCTTTCCGTATTGTTGCAACTTCATCAGGAGTTCTTGCAGAAAACTTCTCTTCATAATACCTTTCTTTCCAACCTGGTTCTCCCAACTTGACCTGACAGGGTGAATATCAAGACTGTAACTTACAAAGGTAAACAGCAAAGCTTAAAGCTTAAACCCATAAGAAGTGTGCTGAAGCAACAATCTTCAGGAGATGGGGTATAAGGAAATAAATGCTAAACTGGAGGGATAAAATCAATCATCTGCAACATTAATACGCAAGTTCAAACCTTGTCTTCCTCTGGATTATCGGAGTTAAAAGCATCTGACTTCTCGCGAAGTAAATCCTTGAGCTTTAATTTCAGATCGTCTTTGTTTTCGCGTAACTGACAAAAAACTTATGGACAGTTAATGCTAATAACTCTCATAAATATCATATGGAGACATTAGGATCTAATAATCATGGCAATTACAGAGGAAAATTGTAATTACATTAACGCCCACCAGACCTTGTATCAAACCGGTGCATAAGTTCTAGAAAAGCATTTGTAAAGAATGACAAATGGCACTAGAGTTATCAAGGTATTCTTCCATTAAAATGAGAACATACTTCTAGTTCAAGGTTATTCTCAGCCTCAACAATTGCAGCACCAACAGTAGCCCCTCCTGTGGAAACACGCGCAACCTTTTGGGCACGGACATGAACTCCTCTACCATTACAAGTTCCAGATCCCGTTTGTAGATATGGTGAAGGTGAAGGAGCAGAAGCAAGACGTGAACCACGATAACGAGAAACTGGTACTAGATCAGGTTTCACTTGGGGTTCTGCATCATCTCCTCTTCTCGCTTGTGCCTTATCACGCTTCACTCGTTCTGCTTGGCGCTGCAAAAGGAAAAGAAAGGAAATTGCTCATTAGGATAGTTATTGGTTCAAGGTACAAAAGAAAGAAGATGCACAATGTATCACCATAAGAAAAAACCCTGCACTGAAGGTTTGTAACAATTAAATTTCAACAACAGTATGTAGTACCATTTTCAAATGCATATGTAGATGAGAAATAGAATATTTTCCACTCACAAGTTACAAATAGACACATTTGAGGAAACTGTAGGAGGCATCACCAGTGAGAGCAAACCGAAATGATATGAGGAACTGGAACAATGATGTTATGGATGCTAAGAGGTCTCATACTGGTGGTTCCATATCCCCGGAGACGCTTACTTCATGACATGGTGGAAACATGGGTATAGTGTGTGGCAAAGCAAATATCAACAATTATTCGGTTCTATGTTACCCGAGTACAGGTAAGGGTATCATGTATGGCAAATTGGGTTCTGCAGATCCTATAAATCAAATTCTCAAGAGACAAGTATATGGCAAGGCTTGATCGCCGCTCATATAAGTATAATCGTGTTAAAAACGCCCCTAACAATATCACGAGTTGAATTTGATACCCAATTGGAACAATTCACTACAAATTCTAAATAAGAGAGTACAAAACCCTGGTAATCCAGATGTGTTATCTTTGGAAAGGGGGATCCTTTGGGTTCGATAGATCCTCGAAAAAACAAAAATCTCAGGAGCCAAGTATAACAAGGATTGATCACCGCTCATCGAATCTTGTAATCATGCCTTATCCATGCATGTATATTTGATCCAATCCTTCTACTGCCATGGCCATCCACAAAACCTTTTCAATGGTCAAAACCAAAGTTTAAAGGTTGAAAACATTTCTAAAGCCTTTTAAAACCTTTTTGAGTGTTGTGCCTAGCAGAAAAACCACTTGAAGAACCTTTGATCTCCTAGACCAAGGAAGCCATAAATGAGTTCCTAGGATGCCAATGGATCCCTTGTTGGCCCATGAGATAAGCGGACCTTGATAGATGCGCCCAACCACACCCACTTTTATTGGACACTTGATAACCTCATAAAGCAAGGCAAAACACATATAATGAAGACCTTAACCCTTACACATCCTCAGATCTAAGGATTAATCAAATTCCAATGCACCCATGATCAATTTCCAATGCACATATAATCAAGAACTTAACCCTACCCTCACCCGTCCTCAGATGTAAGGATTATTCAGATTGCAGTGCACCCTTGATCAATCCAGTGCAAATGGGCCCTGGGCTAGAGACTTGAACTCAATCCACCAATGCAAGTGCCCAATAGATCCAACAACAAGACCTTGTATCCATGGCACACTCACACCTATGCGGGTTAGGGTGAAGGCACGCTAACTCATCGTTGTTTCTGATGGTGGAGACCTTCCATCCTAGCTTGCCATAAGTCCCCTCACAAAGGATGACTATATCCATCATCACAGTGACAACAATAACCACAAGTCCGTCTTAAAACTTGCCAAAAGGTCAAGGTATTGTGATCTATGGACCACAATTCACCCTTGGACAATGACCATTGTGTCCAGTCTCAAGTTCCCACTGACAACAAGAGGAATCCCTCTCCTTTAACCCTCATACATCTGTACACTTAAGAAATCTCCACTTATTATCTAAGGCATATCAAATTGTCCATCTAAGACCCTATGTAATGATGATATACATCTAAGACTATAAATGTCACATCCACATTACCAATGGATAGGGTTCACATTGGCTCGGGTTAACAGAATTAGTAGCTTGGAGGTGGATGGTGTTAGAACCTCATAAAAGGGTCAAATTTGTGACTCCATTATCCAGTTTTACAAAAATATGCTATCTTGTGATCAATGGACGAAGTTGAGACTAGATAAGCTTCATTTTCCATGCCTATTTGTGGAGGAAGCCTTTTTAAGAAGAAGTAGAATTTTAATAGGAGTCGCTTCTCTAAGGACATTGAAGCTACCTTCATAGCCCTTATCCAAAAAAATTGAAGGGACGAAATTGTAGAAAGATTTTAGAACCATCAGCCTTGTTGGAAGCCTATATAAGATGTTAACCATAGTTCTTGCTCTAAGAATTAGAGGTGTTTTATCCAAGATTATATCGGAAAATCAAGGTTCATTCATAGCAAGTAGACAGATTATGGATAGCGCCCTTATAGCATTTGGAAGGGAAGAGTGGATTAGTTTGCAAGCTTGATATAGAGAAGGCCTATGATCACGTGGATTGTTATATGCTTGAGAGACTTGGTTGTGGCCGAAATATAGACTTGGCTACAATCATGTATTCAATCTCCATCTTTTTCCATTCTAATTAATATTTTGCCTTTCAGCTTCTTTAAGGCTACTCATAACATTAGGCAGGGTGATCCTTTATCCTCATATCTTTTTGTTGTGGTCAGGGAAGTGTTAAATATGATGCACCATAAGGCCAATGAAAATGGCTTAATTCATGGTTTCAAGGTCGTGAAGGCAGGGGTGCAAGTTAGTCATCTTCAATATGTGGATGATATGATTCACTTTTCCGATGCAAATATGAAATTGATTGATAATCTTCGAAAAAATTTGTTGCTAGCTTTGAAGTGGCCGGCGAAGCACTGATGGGACAAAGTTATCAAAAGAATTGAAAGGAAGTAATCAAGTTGAAAGTATCAATATCATTCTTTGGGAGACCAGTTTACTCTTATCAAAGCGGCTTTTTCCAAGATGCCAATTTATTTTTTGTCTCTATTCAAATGCCTAAAATCGGTGTTGGATGGACTCGATAAGTTCAGAAGAGACTTGTTGCGAAAATGGGTTGAGGAAAAAAGGAAGTTCAATGTACTTAAACGAGAAGAAGTGTGCAAGCCATTTAATGAGGGAGGAGCCGATTTGAAAATTTTGGGTCTTATGAATGTTGCTCTTCTTGGAAAGTGACAGTGGAGGTTTGGTTTTGAAGCGGGTAAACTATGGAGAGCTTCTTGTTTCCAAATACGTTACTCAAATGGGTGATAGGAGAATAAAACCTTCCGCCCTCTATCATGCCTTTAATGTTTGGAAGGCGATACTGTCCACCAAGCAAATGTTTCGTAAAGGAATTCCTTTTTCTCTTGTAAAGGGGAACTGTATTCGCTTTTGGATAGACATCTGGTGTGAGGATAGGACATTACAGGAGTTTTTTCCGAGACTGACTAGTATTAGCTCGGACTGGTTTATTCTTGTGGACCATTGTTATTCTCTAGGTGGTGGGCTTATTGTTCAGCCTCCTCCATGTCAGTGGAATTTATCAAACGAGGAATTTGAGTTCCTTAGCTTGCTTCACCATCTGAAGTTCTTCATGCCTTCACCTCTAGAAGAAGATTCGATGGTTTGGAAGCATTTTTCAGTACGTTCACTCTATAGTTTTATCACTAAGCCGTCTTTGCCACCTTTTCCTTTCCACCATTAGTCTTATGGAGCCCCTCCAAGGATTGCGGTTTTTGTGTCCCTTATGGGAGGAGTGTTCACCATCAATAATATTAAAAGGAGATCTCTTATTCTTCACAACATTTGCTTGATGTGCACAGGGAATGCCCACTCCGTCCATTGTGGGCCCACCTTGATGTGGACCATTCATTGTGTGCGGCCCCACCTTCGATATGGGCCGTTCATCATGTGGGCCCACCTTTGATGCCAACCATCATCATGTGGGCCCACCTTCAATGTCCATCACCCATCATGTGGGTCCCACCTTTGATGTGAACTGCCCATCAAGTGGGGCCTACTTGATGTGGATGGTCCATCATGTCGAGCCGCACTATCACGTGGGCCATACATTGTGCGGCCTACCTTTTATGTGAACCGTGCATTATGTGGACCGTCCATCATGTGGGGCACTCTTGATGTGGATAGTCCATGTGGTGCCACATTTTGATGTGGGCCATCCATCATGTGGGCCCCACCTTTGTTGTGGTCATTATGGACCATCTATCATGCAAGGCCCACTTAATGTGGACAGTCCATCACGTGGGGCCACATTTTGATCCGGGCCATCCATCATGTGGTACTCATCTTTAGACGCGGATTTCCTGCGAACGCAGGAAGTTCTTGCACTGGGATGATAGGTGGGGCCCACAGTGATGTTTGTAAGAAATCCACACCGTTCATCCATTTTGTGAGATCATTTTAGGACATACGAAGAAAAATGAGGTGGATCAAAAACTCAAGTGGGCCGGACGAGAGGGAAAACTGGGGAAAGAGTTTCCTACCGTTGAAACCTTTCTGAGATCTACCTTGATGTTTATATTCCATCCAAACCGCTTATAAGACAATTCCCACTCGGATGAAGTGAAAAAACCAAAAACTTTGCCTGATATGAAGGTTTGTGGCCTACGAATGTTTCAAACGATGGTCGCTGAATCTACGTTGTTTCCTCTAGTGAGGCCCACTTGAGTTTTGGATCCAACTCATTTATGGTCAAATGTCATAAAATGAGCTCCCAAAATGGATGGTCGGTGTGGATGTATCACAAACATCACTGTGGCCCCACCTAGCATCCCAGCACAGGAACTTCTTCCGCAGGAAATCCTATCCCCCATCTTTAATGTCCACCATCCACCATGGGGGTCCGACCTTTGTTGTGAACCATCCATCATATGGGGCCCTCTTGATGTGGATAGTCCATGTGGTGCCACATTTTGATGTGGGTCATCCATCATGTGGGACCCACCTTTAATATCCACCATCCATCATGTAGGTCCCACCTTTGTCGTGGATCATCCATTATGTGGGGCCCATCCTTCAATATGGGTCTTTCATCATGTGGGCCCACCTTTAATGGCAACCTTCCATCATTTGATTGATCCCACATTCAATGTCCACCATCCATCATGCGGGACCCACATTTAATGTGGACCCCCCATCATGCGGGGCTTGCTTGATGTGGATTGTCCATCATGTAAGGCTGCACTTTGATGCGGGTGATCCATCATGTGGTGATCCATCATGTGGGGCCCACCTTTGATGTGACCGTGTATTATGTGGGCCCACCTTAATGTGGTCCATTCATCATGTGGGGCCCCACCTTCAATATGGATCATTCATCATGTGGGCCTACTTTGGAGAGATTGCAAAGAGAAGAAGAGGGCAAGATGAGAATTACTTGAAAAGTTTAAGGAAAAACTTGTCTAAAAATGAATCAAAAATATCTACCTGCTTACGGCAACTATGTGACATCTCCATCACTTATATTTTAAGAGCTTTTTGGGTAGTTTCTAAAAAAATAAGTGGTAAAATTAGAGTTTCAAAAAAAAAATTTATAGTTTTACCAAACAATCTATTTTCAAAATAAGAGCTTTTTTTTAGAATAAGCAAATAAGCTCTTATAAGTAGAGATGTCAAACAGCATCTAAATCTACAGTTGATATATATTGATAACGGAATCCTTTGTTGAAATAATGAATTAATATTTTGATAATGGAATGCTTAATGATAATGAAAGCTAGTTGCCCTTGAATTCAATATGAGAAGAGGCTAGGATTCCACCCTAGTTGTCAAAGGTGAATTCCGCCCTTGAATCATGAATTAATATAGGGTTAATTGGTCGCTAAACAAGTATAAGGTGGCTTGATGAAACAAGGGTATCATTAGGCTTATTGGACAAAAGGCAATAGTGAGATTGGAGATAAAGGTTGATGGGATAAAAGGTTGATAGTTTAGAGTTATTACAGTTGGTTACTTGAACTTTTAGGGTGATTGGACGTTTCTCAAGGTCATTGAGTAAGAGAAAACAACAATCTTGTGCTCGTTGTTTAGGTCAACTTAACAAATCCAATTTTTCCAATCATTCCTATTAGATGCACCATCCTTGAGCTTTTAAGGTGATTGGATGTTTCTCAAGGTGATTGAGTAAGAGAAAACAACAACCTTGTGCTCGTTGTTTGGGTCGGCTTAACAAATCCAATTTTTCCAATCATTCCTATTAGATGCACCATCCTTGGTAGGTACGCAAGCCTTCATATCCCTTCTGATCACATGAAGTCAAGTAGTTTTAGGCCTTGCCATCCTCCCATCAAGGTTTACCAACTTATTAGGGTCGTCTCCAAATTTTGTAGCACATGGAAAAATCTTCTCTTTTTTTATGGCTGAAAATATTATTAAGGGCAAGCAACTCAAAAAAAAAAAAAAAAAAACAAAACAAAAAACAAAACAAAGAAAAACGAAGAAAAACAAAAATAGAAACTTAAGGCAACCAAAGGCTATAAGCCTGCAACTCAAAACAAAATTATACAACATAAAACTCGACCTAAGAACAACCGAGGCGGGGGCAAAGCCATGCTGAGGAGGCGGGGCCTCAAAAACCGTGACGTAGGCTTGGGGCGAGAAGCTTCTAGGAGGTGGAGACTTGGGAAACCAAGATCATGTCGATAAGGGAGGAAAGCCAATCCTTGAGGGGTCTTCTTGCGTGAAGACTTTTGAGAGAAGCCGAAGAATTCTGGAAGCAAAGCATTTCCTTTCAACCCATATATATATATATATACATATATATATATATATGGCCGAATGCTCAGCTGCACACCTGGTCGCATCGAACTCGTGTGAACTATTTGAGAACTCATCATACGTGATGCGAGTCCAAAATTTGAACGGTCCACGTGATGTAGCACTGCATGAAACCCCCAAGGTCCAACTTTTACTTTGATCCAAAACTTTGGTGGGCCATGAAAAAAGAAAACAGTTTCCTCCCTTGATTTGCATCTCTCTTTGCCATGGCCCACTAGAGTTTTAGATAAGGGTGAAAATTGGTCTCGTGGGGTTTCATGGGATTCCGCATTATATGGATCGTTCTGATTAGACGCCCATTACACGTGTGCAGAGGTTTGCACGCCTCTCTCTCTCTCTCTCTCTCTCTCTCTCTCTCTCTCTCTCTCTCTCTCTCTTTGTGTGTGTGTGTAGCCCATAGCGTGGCCATAAGGGATAACTGCCAAATGAGATTTAAGTCTTTGTTGGGACCCACATTATGCCAAGACAATATGAGGTCGGGAATAGTTCTAGGCATCACCTAGTTTGCATGAAAAAATGGCCAGATGGTGGGCCAAACTTGGAAGGCTTAGGAACAGTGCATGAAAAGATGAGGAATGGATTCAACTTCCTTGTAACACAGGAGGCAAATATTTGGCAAGATTAGACCTCTACGTTGAAGGTTGTCGACAATTAAGAGTTCTTCCTCTTACCAATAACCAGATGAAGGTTGCTACTTTGGTAGGAGCCCCGTAGGACCAATGGAAGCAAGGGAAACTTGGAATTGTTGTGGAATTCGGAGATCGAATGAAGTTCGCAAAAGATTTCGAGGTGAAGATGCCAGAACGAGCATACGACCAGTAGGAGTCCTTTGAATCGTGATTAGGTTGGATGCCTTAGAGCAGGCTCAACAAATCAAGGAGTTCAAATAACTCTTATCTCCAATAGAGCTCTTCTACATGGAGGACCCCGGGCACATGAACCAACCAAACAGAAGCAATCAGAAACCGAGATCAAAAGATTGGAAGAGATGCTTGCTAAGGCTAGAAAGGTCTAGATTAGAGGCCTTTCAGAAATCCATTTGTCTGTCCAGAATCTAATTCTAGTCCCATTGCCTAGAGCATAGGAAATTCCTTCACAGAAGGCAGGGAGGGAGGAGGCTATGGCTTTCCACACTGAAGATGCCCTTATACAGAGAAGACAATTTGGCAAACCAACCACCTTACTCCAAGCCATATTTAGAGGCTAGAATATCTCCCCACTAGTTCTCCGTTTCAATGTCGAAACGCCATAGCCATTTCCCTAAGAGGGTTGTGTTAACATCGATAAAAGCTCTAATACCAACACCTACTTTAGTGTAAGGTTTACACACTTAGGACCAGCTCAGAAGATGAAATTTCTCGTAGTTTGAGCTGTCATTTCACAAAAATTCTCCTGTGTTTCTCAATTTTAGCATCAATCAATTTAGGGCATTGAAAAAGAGACAGGAAATAAGGAAGGTTGGAAAGAGAAATTTTAATGAGGGTAGGACGTCCACCCAAAGATAAATAATTGTTTTCCATGTAGAGAGATTCTTTTCCATTTTCTCAATAACTAGATCCCACAGGTGCTTTGTTAGCTTGCCAATACTGAGAGGAAGGCCTAGGTAAGAGGAGGGAAAGGCCCTGGCTTTGCATCCAAAGGAATCTGCCAAACAATATAAGCTCGAGTCAAGTAAATTAATACCCAGTAATTCGCTTTTGAACAGATTGACTATGAGGCCAGAAGCAACCACAAAGCATTTGATCATTTTCCTTAAATTAACCACTGCAAAGACAGAATATTCACAAAACAGGAGAGTGTCATCTGCAAATTGGATGTGAGTAACAGAGGGTTTGGATGAGGTGACCTTAAATCCGTTGAAGAGACCTATAGATTCACCTTTTCTAAGCATGTGGATAAGGCCATCGAAGACGATAAAAAAGAGGAAAGGAGAGAATCTCCTTACCAAAGAACCCTCGAAGATCAAAAGAAACCTTTGGGAGACCATTGACTATGACAGAGAAGGAAGTAGAGGAAAGACAAGCATGCATCCAATTTCTCCATTTACAACCAAAACCCAATCTAGATAACATATAATCAAGAAAACTCCACATGGACAATAGCTTTTCCAATATCCAATTTGCAAACCACGCCCCCAAACCTACTCTATGCCAAGAGTGGATACATTCATGAGCCAACAAGGCGCAATCCAGAATTTGCCTGTTTGCTAGGAAAGTTCCTTGAGCTTCCGAAATGATGTTTGTGAGCACAGGCCGAAGTCTGGAAGTAAGAATTTTGGCCAAGATTTTGTAGAGGGCACCCAAAAGTCTAATAGGGCGAAAATCTTTTAAATCAGTGGCATCATCAAACTATAGAATGAAACTATGAATGATGCCCCCATAGCCCTAGATATTGAATTTAAACAAAAGAATTCCTCAAGGAAGGCAATAAGGTCGTGTTTAACGATATCCCAAAAAGTTTGAAAGAATGCTAGAGGGAAGCCATCCGGACCAAGGGATTTATCCCTTCTAAGGGAGATCACCGCAAATTCGATTTCCTCTTCAGAGAAGGGGGCTTCCATACTCGAAGCTTCCTCTTGCGAGAGAAGCGGGAAGTCAAGATTATTGAGTTTGGGCCCAGTCCAGTGGTCCGATGAGAGGAGAGGAGAGGAGTAGAAAGAAGTCATGTAGTTCAATACTTGGTCTAGGTCCTCAATCTTAGACCTATTAATAGAAACAATACCTATCTTTTTGAATCTAGCTCGAGCACTTGCTATAACGTAAAAGGAATCTAGACCTGGTTCCATCAAGGATTTCAGTCATTGTTAGTAGGATAGTGGAAGGGTTTCGGGAGAGACAAGAATGAGGGCCCATTCAAGAAGGGAAGAGGGAGGAAGGACGTTGGGAGAATCCATTTGGCAAAGGCGGTATCCAAGGATTTTGCTCTAGTTGCCCAAAAAGGCAAGGAGATAAGGCTAATGGGGAGGGGAGGTCAAAGCATTTGCGAAATGGTAACCATAGTAGAGTTCGAAATTGACTCAGATTGAGAAAGGGAATGGTTAAATTCAAACTAATCCTTAAATGTTCCAACAGAAAGAGGCGGTTGCAGCTCCATGCTCCAAACATAAGGCTCTCACATAGCGGTCCTAAGGAAGGAAGAGAGAAGGAGGGGAGAGGGCGAAAGCTGAAGATCAACAGTCGGGTTGGAGTAGTATTCGAGAGACAGAGGACGAGAAGGGGGATGAGGGAGAGAGAGTTCTCCTTGGTTGAGGACGAGTCAAAAGAGGAGTCATCAGAGATATCATTCTCTAAATCTGAGCTGTCGAATTCAAACTGAGAGAATGAAACCAACAATATAGATTTTCTCTCCTCATTTCCAGGTGTTGAGCGAAGAGAGTCATTGCCAGAAAGATGTAGTAAATGTTTAAGCTCTTTGGAGCAGCCACGTTAGACACGGACTCTCCCGAGCCAACAATGGGCAAGGAAAAGCCTCGATTGGAGCTACATGTCACGAGGTGAGGGAGAGGAGTGGTACGTGTAGGCTTGGGGTAGTGGGGTTCGCTGCTCGAGGAAGGCTACGAAGATCGGGGTTGGAGGATTTATTGACGTCATCCACTCTTCTCGAGACGTTACTTATGCCAAACCATTGGGATAGCGAGAGCGAATGGCTCCACATAACCATGGGACAGAGAACGGTCCTCCAATCAGAAAACATGTGGCTCATCCCCAAACGTTCGTGGAGACATATCGTGATCATGGAAGGCCTCCCCTCCGAGATGAGACTTGTCAGGGACACGAAACATCACCACACCTGTGTCGATCTTCTCACTATAAGAACTAACGTTAGAGATGTAAGATCATTGTTATCAAATGCGATCGCATATGTGCATACTATTGATCAAATCGCAAATGCCATGATGACATATGCGATCCTGGAAAGTATGCCATGGCATACTTTTATATGCAATAAATATGCGATCACATATGCGAGTATGCGATCGCATACTGCATATGCAATCGCATATTTCCCAATAACTAAGAGCGGAAGATTTTAAATTTTTTATTTTTTATTTTTTATTTTTTCAAATTGGAGAACTTTTGCCTATAATTAGGCACTCATATCCCCTCCATTTTCACTATTCTTTACTCCAAAATTTATATAATATAATATAAGTAATTAAATATATCACTTAATGAAACACTCAAACTATAATGAAATAAGTAAAATAACCAAATCCAATCATGTGTACTAATTAGACGAGTTTTTCCCTCTCTTTTTTTTAATAGAATTTTTAGATTTTAAAATATATATATATATATATATGCAAAAATATGCAAAAAAAATATGCCATGGCATATGCGATTGTGTGATCGCATATGCGAACAACATATGCTGATCGCATGCAATGTCATATGCGATTTGACAACATTGTGTAAGATAGAGACTGGTAAAGCCCACATGTGTCACCACGTCCTGGCGAAGAAAGCGAGGCCGATGACGATGCTCCAGGGGAGTAACCAACGATCTATGGTCCTTCCATCGATGATGGCCTAGGGACATCCTATCCGAGTAGAAGATCTCCAGCCAAACATATACGAAAACTCTCATACCAACAATGACTAGAATCCTCGATGGAACTAGGTCCAGATTCCTCTTACGAATTTGAATCCTTGCCAAACGGAGTTCCCAACCAAACTCCGTTGCAAGATCAAATAGGGTGATCTCGCTACTACATGATCCAACGGCCAACAAGAACTCGAGATTCCACAATTCTAACAAGATGTCTTTGAAGTGATACCAGCTTACCATAGAGTCGAAGGGGTAGAAGTGCTCCCATTTGCTAATGGAAGTCACGGAGCTATCTTGGAATAAAGCGCCCGCTGAGAGGGAAGGCTCCATACTGCTATCAGGTGTAAGGTTGAGGAGGATGTCAAGGTTTCCCAATGGTTTGAGCCTAAAACAGCCATCCCTGAGCTAAAACAAAGCTTCAAGGCAACTCTTGACTTTAGGGAAGGAGATCCCCTTACGGTAGTGAATCACCAAATTATTTGAGTAAGAAGAATGGCCACGGCCGTGAGATGAGATCAACATCGAACCTGATTTATGGCCTCCCTTCACCACCTTAAAAATAAAAAATAATTTTTTTTTAAAAAAAAAAAAAAGCGGACTTCTTACTGACTAGATAGAAGGGCTAGGTGGATCTGAGAGGCTGAGGAGTCTCCTTTTGGCTGAGTTGTCTTCTTTGAGGCAACAAATGAGGGCCAAAGTGGGCCATCTGGAAGGAGATGCACCAACTATTGAAACCTTTCTTATTCAGTTTGGAAATGGTGTTCCAATGATCCCATTCAAACAAACACGAGTCCCCTAGGTTCTGAAGTACCTTTCTTGCAAGGGTTGACAATTTCCTTAATCTTCTCCATCTTAGAAAAGACTTGAAAACACATAGTCGCTCCACTCCGGGGGGGAATTGGACACAGAGAGTAGGGAAGATTTTTTTTCGAAAGGTGAGAACACACACAGTCTTACACCCCCCCACACATGAAGAGGGTAGGGAAGTTAGCAAAAGAAGATATAGGGGCAATCTTCTTACAAGAGACATCGAACCTTTTTTAAACGAAAGTCCATTCGTCTTCCTGTGATAGGGGCATGAAGTCTTTATGCATAGGAGCCTTTCCCCAAATGTCGCCTTGCCCTCCACTGAAATGGTCATGAAGCCCTCTCCTCTTGACTCTGTGAGTCTTGCTGATGTAGGCAAAGGCCAACCCTTAATGAGGCTGCAGAGCAAGCAAAGAAGCGGAGAAGGCGGTAGTTGAAGAGTCATTCTCCAATCCCCTTTATCTCCTACTTTTTCAGCTACAAGTGTTCCTTCTCCGAAAGGGCCTTGCAGGAAAATCTCTTTCTCGCCTTTGATTTCTCCCTCCATTTCCAACCAATGATCTCTTTTTGCACGTCTTCGATCCATATCTTGCATTCTTGCTCATACTGACGATCCTCCCTTTCGAACTGAGCTTGTCTGCAAGTTTCTGATGAGCACTCATTGGCATTGTTATAGAGATGCGTCTCATGCACCATTGATTGGCGGAGTCATCATTGGTCAGATTTCTTTGCAAAACGCTCAAGAGAACGTGACGAAGATGGAGAAAGAGATGTTCGGGGATGATTGATTAGATAGCTCTCCCTTCCCTCGTTCGCATTTTCGTTCTTGGAATTACTCTTTAGGCTGCTTCAGATGCCCTCATTCTTAACTCTTATCCTTCCTAGCCTTTCCATGCATCCTTCTCAAAATCCTCATGTATGCTCTACGATTCTTATTCTCTACTAATATAGCATAGTTGATCACATAATTGTCCCATAAAATTTTCCTCCATTTATTAGCATGTAGCAAAGAAACTTAACAACTCACTCAACGAACTAAAACATCCATCCCAAAACAAACCATAGCCTTGTCTATCTATTTGGGCTCAGCTTTACCAATCCCATTTTGCAAATCAAGATTCAAATCAGGAATTCAGAATATTGCTTGGAAGAGTTCAATGACCAGCTGCCTATCTCACATCAATCCTCCTTCGTTACCCAGGCTTGGGACCAGGTTGTGACATCACTGCAGAGTTCTTCTCTGTTCTTACAACTGTTTATGTAAAACCCTATCTGAAATTGTAAACAAATCTCAATTGTTGGATCTAAACCAAACTCTGATTTACAATAACTAAGTACTGTCATTGCTTGTTCCCTGAGGAATTATCAGGAAAAACTCAACATTTTTCATGGTTTTTCCTTTAATCTCAGACCCTAAACAATCAAATCTCCCAAAATATTTTGCCATAATCAGTACGTATCTCGAAAGGACTTCTAAAACAAGTTGAACACCTCCCAGAGGTCTTTTTGAGATGCACATTGATTATAGCGAGATATTTTGGCAGAGCTTACATCTTGATGTGTTGGATGAGGTAGCAGAGCTGAGTAAAAACAAGCCAAATCTTTTTCACAAATGGTCGCAAGGCAAATAAGGCCACTGATGAGCGAGCCAAAGAAGCAAGTAGAGAAGTGGTAATCGTTGAAGATAGGAGATTCATCAGAAAAGTGGCACCTTCCAGAAGTTGTTGCAAACAAGCCTCACCAAGTCTTTAAGGCTAACACATACAACCAACTATTAATACTATCAAGATTGATTGCATAAAGTTTGTGATTGAACTGAATGACACATACTAATGTGGAGCTGGGAGGATGGGAGAAAAGGATTTTGTTCTATATTCATTGCACATTTCTGGGTGTTGAGTAATGGGGACCAACTGAATATTTGTGGTATTCCAGGTGCTACGACAAGGTGGCTCCCTGTCCCCTTTCTTATTTGCCTTGAGGCCACTGCTTGCATCTTCTAGGATGCAGGCATGTGGCCATCAGTATGGTAATGAAGTGGGAAACAAAGATGCAACTATCTCTTATTTGATATGCATTATGTGGAAACTTCACTTGAGCAAATGTTCTAATTAAACTAAATGCTCTCTTCAGGCCAACACACATGCCATAAGAAATGCATGGTACACAAAATACTGTCAAGAAGGATCTTGTCCACGACACTGTTAATCTCATTGGTTATGCAATGGTTTCACTGACTCCTAAACCAGGTTAATGTGACATCAAGATTGTTTTATGGTGTTTGAGCAAGGAAGCCTTAGCCAGGGTTTGTAAAGTTTGTTATCTATTTTATCCATATAGAGTAATCTTGACAAAGTCAATGTTCTAAATTACAATTATTTCATGACATGTAAAAAATCTGGAAATTGGTGGAAAATAATAAGCTTTGACAACAAAAAAAAAAAAAAAAAGAGTCACAGGGATAGTTTCTCTTTCTTTTTTTTCTTACTTATGCAAGTGGAAACTCCCAATTGCAGTTGTCTAGTAAGTGGAACTGCAGTTTGGGCTTCAGAGGTTTTGAATGTCACAAATGTCTCCCTAGTTGACAAAGGATTGCCAATGCTGAAAAAGAGCTTAGAATTGGTATCATGTGGCCATAAAAATTGGAAACAGGTTTCAACGCATTAGGCAGGCACCCTGTTTTCAGTAATTATAGTAAATTTCTAAGATTGCAGAGTTGCCAATAGCCATTGAATTCTTTTTGGGCTGGATAATAGGTGTCAAAGGACGTCCTTTTCCCTTTTGTTTGCTTTCAAGAGAAAAAATGAGAACCTAATGTTTGAGGGTACAATTATCTTTACAATTACAGATCCCGCATGATTTGAACCCAATGATCTTGACGGTATTCTTAGTGTGCCCTAGAGGAATCTTGTGCACTTGAACAAGAGTTTCAGGTGATGTAATTCCAATAGTTACACGAAGAGAAGCAGCAACAAACTCGGGTGTCAGAACACGAAATGTCTATTCAAAATGCTAGCAAGCATAAAGAGCTAGGCAGTAAGAGGAGCATGAGTCCGAAACACAATTTGAACCAGGAGACAGAACTTGGTTAGAAGGATCATGCAACCAAGGTCATTTTAGTGATCAAGCCCCACGAATTTTTTTATAAACTCTAGTGGCATTGTATCAAGAAAAATCACATTCTCTGCTTCCATTGCCAGTAACCACGCATAATTTTGAAACCTTTTCACTCCATGCCATCACCAAGAGCACTGAACTTCAAGTGGCAAGAAAAGAGAATATAATAATTGGTTTCCAACTAATCAAGCCTAGAATATATATGATGATTTTATGATGAAACTGAAGAAACTCCCCTTATCCACCTATTCAGTAACCTCGTACAAGACAAGCATAGATTTCCTTTTTCAGCTTTTTAAGGTGTGTTTGGCCCATCACAATTTCAGGAGCAGAGATTTTTTTTTTTTATTTTCCCCCCCCCCCCCCCCCCCCCCTTTCTTTTAGAATTTCTAGTCTAGGTAAAAGTATCAAAATTCACAAAATGAGGCTTTTTTCTGTTGCATTGGGAAGAAAAAGCTCTTCCACAACAATAGGAGTGCAACTACAGGATTTTTTGGAAACTTTGCTAAGAAAAGATGTTCTAGAAGCTACAATTATTTTCCCCGTGGCCCAAGCCAGAAGCAGCCTAAACCCTTTTATCGATAAACATCTTGCAAATGTTCTTCCTAGTGATAGGCTTTTTGCAATGCATGAATAAGAAACAAGAGAGCAAAGTATTCGCAATGCATCCTTTATATGCCATAAAAAATGTTACCGTGCTCCAATGTTACTGGTACAACCTTAACCTTATGATGGGATACCGAACAGGTGTGCGGCCACGTGATGTATTCACGCTAACCTGTCCACTAGATGTGTCAACTCAAACAAACCCTAAGGGCCAATAATCATCCTGATCCAAAAATGGCGTGGGCCACAAGAAATGAAAAAGCCGGGAGGGGATGCCCACCTTTAAACTTCACAAGGGAATACCCAAGGTATTCTACAATGGTAACAGTGGTTGTAATGGCCACCACCATTACCGTTACGATACGAGCCGTAATGGACGTTACGGCCTTTTTCTACTGGACCGTGATGGGCCATTTTTCCGTAACGGCCGTCAAGGCGCCGTAACAGATAACAAGTACCACAGTTACCATTAAATAACTGTTTTGGAATACCTTGGGGAATACCTAGGCCATAAAGCAACCGGATTTTTTGCTTGACCCTTCATATAGCCTAGATGAAGCATTTGAATGAACTAGATTCTATATATACCCCCCCCCCCCCCCCCCCCCCCTAATCAATAGTGGCATTTCCTCTCAATTTGTTCCATGTACTATGTCCAAGGTATACAAAAACGGTTACGTTAAGGCTATATCGGCCGTTACGTAACGATAACGGCTATAACCGTTAAGCATTATAATGCAAGGGCATTTTCACACTGGGCACAAATGGGGTAGCCTTTGGGATGCGGGGACACACTCGGGGTGGGCGGCCCGTGTGAAGTGGGTGGCTCGTGTGAGACGGTATCCATGTGATGTGGGGCCCACGAGGGGGGGTTTGGCTGAGGTCCAAACCCATGCGATGTGGGGCCTGGGCTATTTGATAAAGGGATTAATTCGCCATGCTCTACCAGTTTGAGCTTTTAGAGCAAATGGTTAATTGTCCTACATCAAATTAGTATCAGAGCAAGAGGTCTCGTGTTCGAGACTTCTCACCGGGGGTGATTAATGCAGGGCCATTTTAACACTGGGCTCAAGTGAGGTAGCCTGTGGAATACAAGGACACACTCGGGGCGAATGGTTCGTGTGAGGCAGTACCCATGTGATGTGGGGTCCACGAGAGGGTTCGCCCAAGGTCCTAACCCATGTGATGTGGGGCCTGGGCTATGAGATAAAGGGATTAATTCGCCATACTCTATCAATTCAAGCTTACTATTACCGTTATTGAACACCTTGGCTATGGCCCACCTAAGTTTTGGATCGGACTGATTTTTTGGGGTTAGGGATTTTTTTTTAGGTGATGCATCTAATGGACTGGTTGGATTCTAAGAACATATCGTTGGGCCCCATATCTAGCCTGAACCATTCTGGGTTTGGAGGGTACTGGTACCAAAATTTTGGATTGGACTGATTTTTAGGGTTAGGGATTATTTTTATAGGTATGATGGATGGGTTAGATTCTAAGAACACGTCATTAGGCCCCACATCAGGCATGTACCATTGTAAGGTTGGGTTGGAGTTGGCTACATGAATACTATTTTGCCATTCCACTCTAGTAAGTACCATAAGTTAAACCAAAGTCATCAAATCTTTTCTATCTCCACACATGACCTTTTGTACCTTCCCTTGCCTTTTTAGAGCATTCAACTTGAACAACTACACGCTAAGTAATTGGGTTCACCACATGAATCTTGTTTCACCATTCCATTTTATCAAGTACCATAAATTAAACCATAGGTCATAAAATATTTTCTATCTCCGGCCATGACCTTTTGGACCTTCACCTTGCATTTTTAAAGCCTTCATCTTGAACCAACTCACTCCTAACAAGAGCAATTCTTGGCACGGTATTCAAAAATGGTTACGTAACATTAACGGAGGGAGCCGTTAGCCATTACGAGATACGGGGCTATAATGCACGTTTTAGAAAAAATGGCCCATGACAAACCATTGCAGGGCTGATACAATTCTTAATTTGAAAAAAAATCAACCGCTATAGGGTTGCAACAGCTATATCGAAATGCACATGAGGCTGGCTGTTATGACCACCATTATCATTATTGAATATCTTGGTTATTGGTCTCCATTGCACATAGTAAAACCATCTAAGTCTACTTGCCCTCATCTTATTAGCTATTGGTGCTATTCCTAAATTCCCTCAAATGTGTTCATTTACAATTCTATCCTCCCTCGACTTGCCGCTCATCCATCTCAACATCCTCATTTCAAATACCACTCATCCCATGAACATGAATGAGTGTACCAAAATAAATGATACTATAATTCCCGGGCATGAAAGATAATGGTATTAAATGTTGAGGGTTGCATGCAATTCTTTTGTTATTGGAGACAGATCTTACAATTAGAATCCTGACCTCAACATTGCGGTATTGACAACCTAACCAGTAGAAGGCAAGAAGATGGACCCCTACAAAGTTATGATGCAATTTTACTAGGCCAAGGAATTGAAGCAGTGGCTAGTGATCCTAGATCAAAAAGTCTTTTTCCGATTTCAAGGTTACCAATTTTCACATCCTATGATGCATGAACATCACTCAACACTCTTGGTGTTGCAATTACAATAATTGCAACAAAAGGGGAGGTGCATTTACATAATGAATGCTGAACTGACCTTCCTGAGGGCTCTTTTATTGCCAACTACAGTGGCCTACCTCATCGAGCCGACCCCAAGACGCTACACAGACATTAAAATACTATCTGACGTCCATTTCTTGATAGACTACGGAAAAAAAAAAAAACGTTTTTTCATCCCAAGTAGAATGGTATCATCAAATACAAACTAGTGACTATCATTTTGCATGGCATGCTGCACATCAGTTTTCTGGCATGAGGATATCTAAATAATACAATCAGTGGGCCAGCAAAAGCCATCGAATGAGAGTAGATAATTCGACATTTGCAAGATCAATGCATCTCCCATAGTCTCCTTGTCTCTCATGCACATGCTAACAACTGGTTTTGATGCATATAATATAACAACTTGAGTCCACTTGAGTCATAAAAATGAAAATAACACCTAAAGAATATTTCTCTTGGTCTACTTGTGAATTCTATTAAGAAGAAACAGGCCTGGTTCACACTTTTTTATTCATTTTTACGATCCCTGGGGGGTGTTTGGTTGCTGGTTTTTATTAAGAAAGAAAGTAAGTAAAAAAAAAAAAAAAAGCTGGTTCACACTTTTTTATTCATTTTTACATTCCGTGGCTTTTCCTCAAAAAACTGGCCCCGCTTTTAGCAGGGGAATGGAAAATCGGGGTACTAAAACAGATTTTAGACTTTTCCCAGGCTACCCCAAGAAACCTAGTGAATCAACCAAACAAAATTTAATCATTCCCCAGGAAATGCTACAACTCTAACATTCCTCCAGAAATATAAAAACCAGAGAATGAATTCCTCAACAACCAAACAGGCCCTTAATAGATGAAGATGTTCCATAATGGAGGGATAACATTTCACAATACTTTGCCTGCATTTTACACAAATAACACTTCTACTAGAAAGTACAAATATTTCCTTCAAAGCTTGTGCACATATCATAAATTACCTACAGTGCATGCACATGTATCCATATGGCTTGTGAATGTGGTTTTACCATTGGAATAAAGTTAGCATACAGGACAAACCTGATGTAATCGAGCTCTTTTCTGGAAGATTCTATCTTCATAGGACCCCACTGCGTGAATAAAATGCTCTACCCTGCTCAGATTTGGCTGTGAGAGAAAAAAGAATGCATCATTAAACAACAGGAGTAGACTGATAAATGTCAACGAATCACAACACTCCCCTTAGGCATCGTTCTGATGCTTTTAAAACCATTAATTACGTAAATGCTGTAACTGTTTCAATCTGTCATGTTTCACTAACTGGTAAAGTGTTTACCGGGCAAACAGTTTTCTATGTCTGTGTAATGGTAGAATATTGTTATGAATTAAAAAGTTCTGTTATAAATTTGAATATATATATATATATATATAGGAATGCTTACCTGTGCACCTTCTTACGTGAGCACCCGTGCACACCTTTGCACACGTGTCACGGGCACAGAATCTGAATGGCCCACGTGATGCGGCACCCGTTGAAACCTCACAAACCCAACTTTCAGCCTGATACAAAACTCTTGTGGGCCATAGCAAAGAGAAATGCAGATCAAGGGAGGAAACTGTTTCCTTTTTCCATGGCCCACCAGAGTTTTGTATCAGGCTGAAAGTTGGGCTTGGAAGGTTTCAAGGGGTGCCGCACCACATGGACAGTTCAGATTTTTTGCCCATAACACGTGTGCGAAGGTGCACACGGGCGCTCACATAAGAAGGTGCGTAGGGGTGTGTGTGTGTGTGTGTGTGTAAGTGTATAAAGAGTTTATGTGTGGGCCAAAACACAATACATTTGTGGGGCTTTTGGTGTAACTCTTTACGAGTAGTAAACACTTTACACCATTTTTCTCCCATCCAGACACGGTGTAAAGTGTTTACAACTTGGAGGTTTTACAAGCATCTACACAACCCCTTAGGTGGGAAACCCATCATCATCATCATCTAAGCCTTATCCCAACTAATTGGGGTCAGCAACATGAATCCAAACAAGCCCTTAGGCGGGCGCGCGCGCGCGTGTGTGTGTGTGTGTAAGTGTATAAAGAGTTTATGTGTGGGCCAAAACAAAATACATTTGTGGGGATTTTGGTGTAACTCTTTACGAGTAGTAAACACTTTACACCATTTTTCTCCCATCCAGACACGGTGTAAAGTGTTTACAACTTGGAGGTCTTACAAGCATCTACACGACCCTTTAGGTGGGAAAACCGTCATCATCATCTAAGCCTTATCCCAACTAATTGGGATCAGCTACATGAATTCAAACAAGCCCTTAGATGTGGAAACCCAATTGCAGTAATTGAAGAGCCAAAACCAATAGCCCAAGCAAAATGATACTAGAGGTATCCCATCCTATGCATGGTTGGTGCACGGGATCTCATGCATGAGGGGCAATGCTTTGATGTTCTAAACTATTGATTGGATAGGCCACCTGCTAATTGGGAGCTAAATCTTGCAGATTGGAAGATCCTAACCATTTGATCTTTGGCCTGTTTTTCATCGAATGTGGATTATTTATGGCTTTAGGCCTTTTGATTATCCATTTGTGACCCACCTAAAAAGATCACCAGCTTGATTCATTGGCTTAGAATATTGCACTGGAATGGACCCATTATGAACAAGCTAGCCTGAATTGCAGTTTTTGAATGATTCGAGCTGACCATTTATTATTAAGCACCAATTTGACAGCCCACTAATTGGGACAGTTGGGACAATTCAATCAGCAGGATTTTCCGGCTACAACTCCAAAGCACCCAAATTGTGGAAATTAGATACATCCCAAAATTATATTAATGGACATTCCTAGAAATGATTTGATAAACATTTGACCATCCATATGATGTAATATATTGTCTAATTCGTCTCGATTTGGATTACGACCCATATAAAAGGAATGCGTGAACATCCAGGTCATTCAATAGGTGGAACCACTGTGGACCTTCCTCAGTCCCAAAAACAGGCTGGTGCATCAATCAACTGGGCAATGAGTGTAGGAGAAAAATGGACCATCATTTTAAAAAAATGATAAATGGTCCATATTCAATTTCCATGTGTGGCCACCTAATCAGTGGACCAACCTGCAACTGGACTGTAGCAAGTTCACTGTGACTTCTGCCAAATGAATGCCTGGATCCAGCGCATGGGCTCCATCGTGGCCAGTGTGAGGCTTTAAATACAGAGAGACGCATGCAACCCATCACCAAGGAACAGAGAGAGTTAAGATTCACGAAATACCATGAGGATCCACACAAGAAGAGATTGAAGAGATGAGTGGACACACTTTACGCATGCAAGATCCCGGCCTATCAATAGGTGGTATACAAACATGCCCTGCGGCCCTGCCCATAAACCAGACCAATCCCACACAAGAAGAGATTGAAGAGATGAGAGGACACACTTTAAGCGTGCAAGATCCTGGCCTATCAATAGGTGGTATACAAACATGCCCTGCCCATAACCAGACCAATCAACTCACATATGGGCCATATTTGTATGAGGAAAGTGGATGCTTACAAAGAAAATACCAGCAGCCAATATTCAATATGCATGTGTCAAAAGCCCTGATGAGTGGACCAGCCTTGCCTTTGGGCTAGGGAACGTTCATGTTGAGCCCACCTGGCACAAGGTTCAGACCTCACACACATGCCACATCGGCATGTTTGCCATTATTCACCTCTTCAATCTCTTCTTAGGCAGAACTCTATACAAAGCAGTAAACAAATGAGAAATTCTGGCAAAGTCCGATGGTTCATATGCGAGACTCAGAAACTGAACATGGCATAAATGTAACTCAAATTAAATCATCCAAATCGCAGAAACCTATACCCAAGAAACAAAAATTAGACTGAACTATCTCCTAAATGGCCAGTTGGTGGACATCTTATCAGCAGTTAAAATTAAAAATAGCTAATATTGCAAATTCAACTTACAAATGTCCACTTATCAGAGGTTAGCACAGTTTAATCAAACTGATTTGGGGCTGATAACCTATCTACAGCGGGACGGACGATTTGACTACAGGCACATGCATGCCACCTGTGCAATTTCTGTACAGCCCACTTGATGAGTGCCCTAACTATTTTCAGGCTGAGACATGTTCACAGCAGGCCCCATGTGATTAGTGGGACCCAAAACTTGAATATGGATGCTACAATGACACCTGTTCTCAAGTTGTGGCTACATCTCTTCTTGCGCAGCACAGATTAATCTAGTTCTTAACATTGAGAAATGCTATAGCAATTTGCACACCCTAAAAAGCCTTGATAGGACATTTTTAACCTTTTGTTTGCGGCTAACAGATAGGTTGTTAAGAAGAACCTGCAACAACAGTTCTCATTCAACTAAAAATGCCCCAAGATCAGTCGCCAAGAACTTCTAATCAGAGTTCACTGACCAATAGACCCACAGTCCGGATTACTGAACCATGGGCCTCATGACCCATCCTGTGCAAAGATGTGAGGGCCGTGTATCATAGAATTACTCATCACTAGGGGGTATACAAAGAAATGGATGGCTACAAAAAACGTTGAGCAGTGGATCCATGTCACCTGATGACTGGGGGCATCCTGATTTTCGTATTCAAACTTGATTATGTTACAGTTTAACCACCCATTAGATTTCCACCAACCAAAGGACATCAGTTCAGTATAAAATTCAGTTTGACCATCTATGGTAGGACCCACAATATTGACGGTTTAATTTGAACTACACGTGCAATTTGCACAATTTTTTAGTGCATGAATATGAAACCATCACACCCTGCTAGACAATATCGTGGTGGGTTTTTTTTTTTTTTTTTTTTTTTTGGAACTAACTTTTGGAGAGTATCATAGTTTCTCCCAAAGAAGAGTATTGCTTTTGCACTCTGGAAGAATGTGATGGTTCTCGTGAACCCATTCAGAAATTATAAAGTGGCATATATTTGTAGCCCAAACTAAACATCCAAATCATGGGATCCACTGGACTGTTAGATCAACCGAAAGTACAATGAACTGATAAAATACTGCAGTATTGATTTGAGGGATAATGGATGGATACCATGACAATAATCAATGATCAAAATGTTAGATGAAGGATTGAACTGTTTCACCTTATGCTCCCATTTCGAACCAAGGATTTGCTCTTCCAATTTGAATTCTTAATAGGAACCATGGCTTTGCCTCTAATATCCACACTTCCAACTCTTAGGAATCATGTTTCCTCCTCTCTCTTTTCTTTCTTTGCTTTCCCCGGTGTGGGATACATTGCCATGTGAGAGTCCAATTTTGTCACAAATACTCATTCACATAACCCTTATTTTGGGAAGCTTACAGGCCTGTTTGATAATTGGGAACGCATGGGGGAAAAAAGGATTTCTCTTGTTTGATTTGCAAAAATCACGGATTCTATATGTATAATTATTACACTTTCCACTTCTAAAATTCTCACAAAAACCAAGGTGACCCTTGTGAGTTATGAAATGAAATGAAATGAAATTTTCCATAAATTGATATATATAGACACCTTGAACTCCTGACTTCTCAAGAGTTGGGGGTGGGGTGGGTGTTGGGCTTTTAATCACTCTGATTTTCAGGTTGTAATCAACCATGCATGCCACATGTATAGCTTCCCAGTGCGAATGAACCATCACACTCTGTATCAAATAACCTCCATTCTTTTCTCTTCCCTTTATGTAGATGTTAGAGAAAATTTCTGGGAAATCCATGTAGGATGAACCCTGAGTCCAGTAGCACCCGTGAGATGGTCCTAGCTAAATATATAAGAATAGTTTCTCAATTACTGGGATTTGAGCGGTTTAATTGACTAACAGGTAGGCCTCGTGTTTAGCTTTTCAGTGCATGTAAATGAACCATCACTCTGCCAGAGTATCAAAAACTTCCATTTTCTTTTTTTGGCCCTCTTCTTCTTCTGTTTATGCATTTGTCAGAAGAAAACAATGGGAAATCTATGGACGATGAACCTCGAGTCTAGTACCACCCATGAGAAAGCCTTGGCTAAATATAAAAGAATAATTTATCATTTAATGGGAGAACAAATGATGAACTTTGTTTCCCTGCTACCAACACCTCGAGAAAATGGGAGCAATATAAAGCTATTCAAAACATTGGATAACTAAAAATAGCTTTGATGCTTAATGTTTCTCTTCTTTTTTTCTCCTTTATAAGCAAAAAAGAATGGGGAAGATTGAATAAATTAGGCATAATATGAATTTTTAATGGTTAGGGAAAAAAATCTTTGTTGATACCAGCAGAAGGGCATTTTTTCCAAAACTAAAAATACTTCTTACAGCCATTTTATTCAACTGCAGACCCTACAAAAAAAAAGTTATTCAACTTGAGCAAAATTTGGGGGAAAAAAAAGTGACCAAAGAGTAATTACCTCGGTTGCATCAGTCAAATACCCACCCATTGCCCCAAACTCTTTCTTGTATACAGCTATCAGCAGATTTATTGCACCCTAAATACAAGGATCCAAAAGAGAGAAGATACGTTGGTTATTCTGCAACAAACTATTGGCTGAAGAAATGACTATGCAAAGAGCCAACTTTTGGAAGCTTACAGAGAAACTTACAGCCATTAAATTTTGAAGGACACATAAAACCGCCAATAATAATATCACATATATTCAAAACATGGCAATGAACTTTAATCAAGGGAATACAGACTCAGATTTGATACATGAGATTACAATAATCAGCTTACATTGAGAAAAATATGATTCTAAACACTGAATTGAAATTCACAAAGCATGGAATACGTAACCATGCTGAAGTACAAACCTCGCGAATCTCTAGCGTGGGCATGTGTGGAAGAAAATCATTTCCAACAAAGAAACACATGAAGATGAAATCATCAACAATGCATTCAAAGTCAACCTCAACAGGAGAATTAGGAATTCTCATTTCGTACTCCAAGTACTCTCGAAGAGTCCAAATGTTGAGAAACTGCAAACAGTGAAGCAAGGATTTAACAGCAGTAAATAACACAACAAATGTATCCAAGAATTACTATCCACCGAGGACTTTTGGACCAACCTGATAAGGTTTTTTAGGAACAGGGGCATCTTCACTCTTTTCATCAAACTCTCCAGATTTTCTCTTAGCCTTTCCTTCACAATCAGCTGCTAAATGACCCATCTGACCGCAAAGGAAGCATTTATCTTGTTGTCCAGGGGTAAACACGACCTGAAAGATGTCATGCATAAATAATCTGTCAATGAGCAGTTCAAATAGAGATGGAACGCTATACGGCTTGAAATAATCCATCTATGATTCATATTGTGTGATGTGCAATACGATATCAATCATAAGATTCATATTGCAAATAGCACAATTTTGACAACATAATGAGCACAGCTATTGCTGATGGACCTGAAACCAGAAATATTAACAGAGCGGGGGGCACTAACCTCTCTCAAGATTGAGAAATGCACTTCATGAGTCGCTAAAGCCAACATAATTAGATCCGCATCCTGTGATACAGCAGCATACGTTAAAAAATTTACCAAAAGGTACTAACAACAATTAGAATAAAGTAAATGCATTACGAAAAATGTCCACCAGATCAAAGCAAAAGCTAGTCCCTTTGATTTATTTTCCCAGAAGGGTAGCTAAAGCAGAACTTTCTTTTCTAACTAGGAAAGTAGATCCAGATGCCCTTCACAGGATAAATTAAAAACATACCAATCCATATAAACAGTGGCGCGTATTTGGATCAAAACCAGGAAGATTTCTTTGCAGACGAATATACGACATAATTTTGTGTTCCCCTTCACCAGGAACATTTGCATCAGAAAGGATAACCTTCAAAAAAATCGAATGATAAGCATAAACCACAATACAGCCTTAGTTAGAACTTAAAAAGTTTAGACTGAGTAGAAACAATGAGTAAATAAGGTTGCAATGGAAGAAAAAGGAGCATAACGACATGTATATGTGATAGGGGCTTAATATAAAAAAGACCTTAATAGATCTCCATCCAGGATCATGGTTTAGTCTCAGATGAATGTAGTACTGCAGAGCAGTAGACAAAACAGCCATAAATTCAGTTCCAGGAGTGATAACATTAGAATCACAAACTTGTGACTGCTGTTTTGGAGGAAGCATTCTACCCTCTTTCTCAAACTCCTGACGTAACCGTTCTTCTTCTGCGGCCTGCACAGTCAAAAGGTGAAGCTTCATTCACCACAGAATAATAAATTGGCAAGCCTGCACACATGCACACAGAGAATGGAATTCAAAAGGAAGCTACTGGGAAATTAGACAAGTTGACCCACCGCATCAGCTGCATCTTTGGCTGCTCTGAAACGTCTAGATCGCTGCTGGTTCATTTTAGCTCTTGGAGCAACACCATCTACATTTACATATCAGAGCATTAATGTTGTTTATTACATATAATAAAACATCAATAATTGCATCATCATCATCAGGATAGCAGTCTCCTAGCTGTTTGGTGTTGGCTAACATCAATAATTGCATGCAAAACAGACATATGGTGAGATAAAATAAATTATTTGGAATCAGAAATAAAATCTTACTCCCAATTTCAATCCAGCAGCAAAAGCAAAAGATACAAAATGAATCGAAGAGACAAACGAAAACTATCACACACATCCAAAGAAATATCTGAGCATCCATGAGTTCATCATTCATCTGCATGCTAACAGATGATCTGTGTGCATCGAAGCAAACCAAATTGACTTGTCAAATACCAGGAGGCAGTAATTAACACGACAGTGTCAGCCAGTATTCACAATTAATCAGGAGAGTTCCAGTGCCGACTCACCAATAGCCATATAGAGAAGCTTTCGTGGACGTACCATTACAAAAAGTCTATCGATGTAATCAAACATGCACTGGAAGACCTCATCAAAAGTTACTGGGGCGGGCTGAAAACACCAAAAGGGAATCAGCTGAAACATGCTTTTGCAGAAACACGGAACAAAGCCAACCAAGCATATATTATAACTTAAAGCGTATATCAAGCACAATTTCCAACAGACACTAAAGGCAGCATAAAGCAAAAAAAAAAAAAACTTTAGGCAAGCAATCAACATTAAAATTCTCCCCAGCAGAAGAAAAAAATAACAAACTAAAGAGGATCTGAAAGCAATCCAAACAATATTGCTGAAAACATTTTGTTAAAAATACAAAGATAACTGGTAGCAGCTAATGACTAGAAGAAGAACATCAATCCTCAAGTCATAGAAAGATTTTAGGAAAAGGAAAAGCAGAACAGGAAATTCTATTCAAACCAAAGCATGAGGGAAAAGGAAAACAAAGTGGAGGAATCCCTCCTAGTCATCTAATCCAAATACATTGCCATAACACGGTCACTATCCTTGAAGTGAACTTGGAATTAGAAAAAGCAAGCTTCCTCAATGCAAAGCAAGGTCATCAGCAAAATTTAACATAACAAGAACAGGCAAAAAGAAACAGAAACTAATAGAGCAATAGGTGAAACTCCAACTTCTGTTCAAAGCATTATTGCAGGTGCAGAAAGTTACATTTAGAGAATTCTTCAAGTATGCTCAGAGACTGTAGCAACAAATGCATGACAAGAGCAGGAGCTAATTAGGACGGTCAGCTTTCTGAACGGGCATTCTTAGAAACCGAAGTGTTGGACCAACAAGCAGGTTCTGGCAGCAATCTGAAATCTCTTTGGGCTAGTAGCACACCGTGATTCCCAGAAAGATATTAGTTTAATCCAGATAATTCAGATGGAGTCTGCTGCTTCAAAATTCATCACCGTGATTCCCCGAAAGATCAAAGATATTAGTTTAATCTGGATAATTCAGATGGTGTCTGCTGCTTCAAAATTCATCAGAACTTCTCACACCCAGTTTCTAGGTCTGAGATGTTGCAGCTGGCTTACATTTGTCATTGAAGTATCAAACATAGTTATGTCAGCTCTAATCTAATACAATAGCTGTCAAACCACAGCAACACCATAGCAGCACATCTGTCAGGATTCAATACAACAACAACAATTTAATCACCATCATCATCATTATAGCCTTGCAGCAACCATCTACAGCTGGCTTTATGAATCCTGTTTTGCCAAAAAAAAAGATAGATAGATAGAAAACAGGAACTTGATGATTGCTTGGCAAAAGTTCAAAACCCAGCTGCCCACATGACACCAAACCTCCTTTTCCCGTGCTTGGTACACTGGGCAATTGCTACCGGCGGTCATCATCATCATCTAAGCCTTATCCCAACTAATTGAGGTCAGCTACATGATGCTTGTTCCACCAATCCACCCTATCAAGGACCATATCCTCAGTTAAATAATACGCCATCAAGTCTATTCTTACTACACCTCCACCCATGTTCTTTTGGGCCATCCCTTGCCCTCTTACAGCCTTACCAATTAAGTCCACTTTCCCCCATTTTATTACCTATTGGTGCCAGTCCTACTGATAAGTTCCCTCAAACGCATTGATTTCTAACTCTATCGTTCCTCCCCTTGCCACTCATGACTCATCCATTTCAGCTACACATCCTATGAACATGTTATTCCTCAACTGCCCAATGGCTACAAGCAAGTTTCCTTTTTTTAAGATACTACAAGCAAGTTCCTTAATTATATATATAGTTCAAATACAACCAACTTTTTTAAACAATAGCGAGCATGAATCTACAGTATCATAAAGGTCAATATGAACTTTTTTTAAGAGGTACAGCGTGCAAATATTTAGCATCATAAAAATTTATTTTATAAATAGATTGCAACATACAAACAACCATGAAAAAAATATATATATATGAAAAGAGAATCCAGTAAATATAATTAGAGAGAAACATACAAACTTATATAGAAGAACTCAAAACACGACAAAAAAAAAAAAAAAGGTGAAATATCTAATCATCTAAAATTGAAATATGTATAATTGAGTGCAAACGATTGGGTCCTTAGTTGAAGGATCCTTCTAACTAGGTGTTGCTCCCACTTTGAATCTCTGCTTCGGCCTCCCGCTCCCGCTTCCTACGAAACAGACACTTCTGTGCTTCCCCACACCTGAATTTATTACTGCTTCACTTCACGCTTTGTGCAGCTATAGTCGGGACCTTAATCATGCCTCTACTAGATGGGGGCATCCCTTTAGAGAGCAATCTCTAGAGCTCAACCCTCCTGCTCTAATCATCCACAGTTCAAAGTCAGAATGGGGGATAGTGAGATTTTGGGAGGATACCTGGCGCTCTGAATTACCTTTAGTGAAGCTTAGTTGATAAATGTTTCTTGTAGTTCTTACATTCTATCAGATGGTAGGGGAAACATTGCGTGGTGTCCTTCCTTCGGTCCCGATCTCAAGGAGGACAAGATCAATGGATTGTTGAAGTTGATGGCTACATTACAAGGGATGTATATCCAACAGGATGGAAATGATAAAAGGCTGTGTGACAGTTAGAGGCAAAAGATGCATTCTCAGTTAGTTCCTCGCCACAAGATTTGGCTGACTCTCCTAAAAACTATTCATTTTTTTTTAAGAATCTCAGACCTCTGGTGCCTCCTAAAATCAAGAGCATTTGTTTGGTTGGTCATAAGAAGAGGCTTACAACTGACAATCTGAAATGTAGAGGGATGTATTTCACAAATAGATGATAGATGTCGCTGTCAAGAAGATGCAATTAATCATTTCCTCCATTGTGAATTTTCTAGAGACATATGGGCCGTTGTTTTGGCAAAGTTTGGGATAACATGGAGATCCCCGGCTCCTATCATGAACTGATAGGCAGTTAGGTGGTGTAAGTTTGTAGTTTAAATGGATGGTATCTATGGATCATGTCATTGTTTGCAGTTATGTGGTCAGTTTGGCTTGAAAGAAATTGGAGGGCCTTTGAAGGTAAAGTTGTATCGTCTAAATGCTTGATCAAGAGAAATTTTTAAATGATGGTGGGCTGCGCAAGATGCAGCAAAATTTCAGGGGTACCTCTGCTCCTTTCAGTCAGGTTGGAAGGAGGTTATGCTTAGTGGTGATCATGTTATGAAACAATCTATTACTTGGAAGCCCCTCATATGAGCAGTGTTTTAAATAGCAATAGCATGATGCGTAGCGCTCAGCCCTCTATAGCATGTAGCGTAAATACATAGCGTGTAGCATAAGCTACACAATACTTCTATTTTTAAATTTAAAAATAGGACAAATATAATAGATAGTGTGTGTGTGTGTGTGTGTGTGTGTGTGTAAATGCCTAAAAGATGATTCATTTTATCATTTATAAGCATGTTCAAAAAAGTTATTAGTTATCATTTATCAAAAGCCAATCCATATATATAAGCTAAACCAAATAATTATCACATCAACAACTTTCTAAGCAAACCACTTTAATTAATAATGTCTAATTGAAACCACAAGTCACAATTATGAAAAGAAATAAAAACCCATAGGTTAAGTATCAAGTATAATACAAGTGTCACATTCCTCAACATTAGAAACAAAGAAAACGTGAAAAAAAAAAAAAAAGTAAAAAAATACATTGTAGCTTATGCTACGGACGCTACGTGCTACGTAGTTGTAGTGTACGTTACGACCCCTGTTACAAGGGATTTACGCTATTTGGGACGCTACAGGCGCTATTTGAAACACTGCATATGAGTTAGTATAAACTGAATTTTGATGGTTGTTTTTTGGCAAACCAGGTCCCACAGGAGTTTTTAGCCGAGTTTTTGGAGCTTGACGGTATTAGGGATTCAAATCATGCTTACACTTGTCCTCCAAAGCATGCAAGAGAGATATCTAGTTTGCTCTCAGCCCCATTGTTTTTTAAGGTGACTCCTGGAATGTGATATTGTGGGACTGGGGGGGTCCAGCTCCTTGGGGATTAGGCAATTAGTTGATCTCATTCACTCACTAAAGAGCTCAGAGAATTGGTCGAGGGTTGCTCCTTCTAAGTTGTTCACATTCTTTGAAAGGCCAATTCCAATGCGGGTATCTTGCCTAAGAGGCCTAAGGGTTGTTCTGATCATAAATACTCATTAGACAACGGTGTTTTAGTTGTTGGGAGTTGTAGCTTCTTGTTGTTGTATTTACTCCCGATTTTCTTTTCTTTTTTTTACTTTTGGTAGATGCTTGAGCAGTGTTGTTGCTTTGTAGTTTGTAATCTTTGTTTTTTCTTTTAATATATATACTTTGATTGATTGGCCATCAAAAAAACAATGCGACTGATGGTTCCAATGTGACATCCAAACCCAACAAAAACATTTTTTTCTTTTTTCCTTTTCCACCCATCAAAGAAATGGGAACCACACATTGCACGCCAAGGGGCAATGGAGGAATAGATGGTCGGCCAACTCCTCGTTCTCACAACACATGAAGCAAATTCTCGAGAATGAAAACCACCTTTTGTGAAGGTTATCCACGAGCATATCAACCGTTAACTACCAAATGGTTCAACTCGAGGAGGGATGAGATACCGCCACCCATTTGTGCATGGAGGTATCATCACCATCACCGCTAAAACGTTTATGTAATAGATATTTTGATCATAAGCATCCATTGGAAGCACATGTCCACATCTTCTGATCTGGCTCGTTCATATCTGTATAAACATTGTTCAATAACCCCATTATCTCAGCAAACATGATGATGTTAAAATATACACTTCATGGCTGCCCTCCACATCCTGAGTTTGTTCCTTGTCTTACTGAGAAATGCTATCTTGTAAAAAAGAAATAAGATCCCAAAAATGGCACAGGGGCAACTAACCTGGGCATTACTAGACTCCAAATCTGGTGCATTAAACTTAAGTGAGGGCAACCCATGATCTAGACCACTCACAGAGGGGCCAGACAGTGGATGGAGCATTGTCCAAAGACTGACACTAACGTGAAAATCATGCTCAGCCAACAAAGGGACCATTTCTCATTCTAGGATGACCATTTCCAATATTATCATCTATCATCCATATATTGGTCAACACTTGGATAGCTAAAATCATTAAAGCTATGATATCCATCAGCATGGTTGATCCATGATGGGACCCACCCAATAAACAGTCCAAATCATGACCATCTCATCAAGTGTCCAATTTGACTACAGGACACTAGGTGAGGACTTGGTGCACCATTCAAGGGATAATTTTCCCCAAAATGAAGTACTTATCCTCCAATAAACGATAAAAAAGTTATAAAAAAAAAAAAAAAAAAAAAAAAAAAAAAAAAGAAAACACAAAAATTATGGAATTCAAGCTAAAACATTGTTCTTGGCTCCTTTTGGATATAAAGGTGAGTCAAATTGCAGCTATCCAGATTAATAGCAATGACACAATGCAACTAGAATCAAAGAGATTGAAACTAATCTCATAAAGTTGATCCCACGTACTAGATTCAAAGCATAAAGATAATAAACAAACGATAAATATGTGGAGTCGCTCCACACAAAGCTGATGGAGTTGCATCGACGGTTTCTAAGGCATTGCACCTCTCTAAGAAAATTTTTATGGCAATAATTCAAATAAAATTGCTTATTTCATAAGATCAGAGAATCATGTTCATATGCATGACCTACGTGCCTATTTTTTTGAAAGATAACAAAGAATTTTATTGAATAGGCACCATCATGCAACAAAGAATACAACCCTAACACAAAAGACTACAGAAAAACAGCCCCCAGGAGAAAGGATCCTCCCATCCCAAGGACCGAAAAGATCAGCATCTCGAAAAACAATCCACACCCCAATCATCCAAAAAAGCATCAGCCCCACTCCTTAACATAGTTCCGAACTTTTGTTGTAATCCAATCGACATTGTGGCTCAAATTACGAAAACATCTTCCATTCCTTTCTTTCTAGATTGCTCAAAGAGTATCCATCAAGCAGGATCTCCAAAGACCTCTCTTGTTCTTAGATAAATTCGCACCATGCCTGGCCAAAAATATAGCACCAATAGACTGTGGCATTACCCAAGGCATATTGAAGTCAGACATAGCAGAAGCCCACGCCATGGAAACACTAGGGCAATGAATAAAGAGGTGGTTGATCAATTTTGAGTCCTTCATGCAAAGCAAACAAGCGTTGGGCAACAGCATACCCCTCTAAAGATCATCTATCGTTAGAACCCTTTACCGCCCTACAAGCCAAGAGAATGCTGCAACCTTTGGAGGCCCTGCATAGGACCAAACGTGTTTGGTGAAGAGGGGTCCTCCATCCCCCATCAGATTTAAATAGCATATTATAGAAAGATCTAACTAAAAAGCATCCTAAAGGCTCCATCCTCTACAGTAGACTGTCCATCTCCCTGATGGGCAGATGGAAATGTTGGATAAAAGAGAGGAGCGAGACCACCTCGCTGGCCTCATCATCTGATAGATAGAGACGAGAAGGAGGGCACCAAACTGTTAACGATCCTACCCTAGATGCACACTGAGCTACTAGAACATCATGGAATGGTGAAATGCGAGCTAAGTTAGGATAAACATTACACAAAGGGATTTCACCCGGCCAAACATCTTCCCAAAACCGGATTTTCTCCCCGTTCCCAAGCTCAAACCCCACCACTCCCTTCAAGAAATTAGTCTTTGTAGCTAGAATACCTCTCCAAATTGCTGACGCCCGATACCCACATGCCTATTTACAAACTTAATTACATAGGTCTCCAAGTGAAACTCAAAAATTATTCCTAATTGGTGTTAGGCTGCTAGCACTCCTAATCATATCCAACTACTAATAAGTAATAACAAACTGTTTCCAAATACAAAATAAGAAACAAACTCATTCTAAAATTGCAAACCATACTGGGACTCCGTGCTAGATTAAATTGGGTACCATCACTTGACTGTAGTGCACTACTATAGCAGTACTAAACATTGAAGCATGCAGTGAAGAACCTATCCATATGGGATCTGATTGCATCAATTCCCCCAGGATCAGAAAACCCATGTTCCAGTTTGGTAAACAAGATTGATCCAAGTACATTTTCTGGCTTTGTAATGTGTTTGCCTAGCTTCGATGGCAGTCGGTGGTTAAGATTTGCACATCTGATAGGCATCTCTCACGTGCGATGGCTTCATAGATCACACTTCTTCCATCATTTTCATGTTGTACATGTTTTTTGTCATTGACTTCCACTTAATCTTTGGCAGAGGAGTTGAATGCCTCAGATGATGGATCAATCGGCTTCATTAGCTTCTCGAATCCTCTTACAGACTTTGATTGACGTTGGGATGGGACTAATGCATCCATCTCAATTTTATTTTATTTTTTTTGAAAGATGCCAACATGATTATTGAGTCATTGATTACCTTTTCTGTGGATCAAGCCAATGATCCATCGCATCTTCCATCGCATGGTTCCTCAATTGATAGCACCTTAGACCCTTGGTGTGTATCATCTTTGAATTCGACACTTACGCTACACACATCATCCTTTGAATTTTCAAATTCAACATATTGAGATTCATTGTTTCCATCCAGTCTCTGCAAGCGATCCATGCAAGCTTGGCCAAACTTCTTCACTAATTTTCTTCATTCACGGACTACTTCCCTAATTTCTTGCATCCCATCCTTCCATATCTTCTTAGTGTTCCTTGATCCCTCAAATGGGCCTTTACAATTGCATATTTTCGAATATTCAACATATTCTTAAGTGCTTGTGCAGAAAGGATATAGCATCGATATCACTTGCCATAATAATCATATGAAAACAGGTAACAATGTAGTAATAGGAAGGACAATTCTGATAGACATGGGTATACAAGTAGTTGGAAGATGAGTGAGGGTAGTTGGAAGATGAGTACTAACAATTGCAATAGTTATGAGTATCCAAGTCTTAGGAACCACATGGAGTGTATGAGTATCCACCTCTAGATGACATCTCAAAATTGACGACTGCGTTGGTTCATTGGTGTAGGATTTAGGCAAATGGGGAAATTTGGGGTGTGAGATTTGGGCGATGGCAATGCTTAGGGGTTTTGCTATGGATTTGAAGTTAGGCTTTTTGATGGATTTTGGGAATGGGTTTGTCATGGACAGTGTTTTAAATATCAACGATATCAGCCAATATATCCCACGATATATCTTGTATCCCACCTGTGCCATACAAAACGCACGGGTAGTGCCGATATATCCCACCTATTTGATCCAGTGAGCATTTTTTATTTTCGATCCATATTTTTGTTGTAAATCACATTAAACCAGTGTCAAATTGTTACAAATATATTATTCTTCATATTTTCCATTAAAAATCATGCATTTGGAACTTCGATTTCGAGATTTAGGGGAGATGGGTCAAGTTGTGGAAAATTGAGAAAAATCAAAATTTCTCAATTTCTTACAAATCAGTTACAATCTTTGTATCCAAATTCCAAACACAAAATTAAACATGTATGTAACCTGATCTAGTGATTCTTCTTTTGCTTTTGAATGTATTGCATGTGTTTCCATACATATCTTCTTACGTTTATAAATTATATGAATAGCCTTTGAATATACTTGCATCAGTTCAGTTGGAAAGCGCATATAGAAGGACCCCATACAAAGAATACCCTTATTATGTGAATTTTTTTTGTAATGTTTTGATTTCTAAGTGTGAATTGATGTCTTTTTTAACAATCCCTAAAGTTTCATTGAAAATTTTGACCAATTTCCCAATGTTCCCATGTTTCCCAACAACGGCGATACATTACGCGATACAACTGATATATCCCGTACGATAACTGATATGTATCCGTATCCCAAGGGTGTGATACATTACGCGATAACGATATTTAAAACATTGGTCATGGATTTGGGACTCGTAAATAAGGAAAAGGGGGGAAATGATTGAAGGAGAAGGAAAGGGATTTGTTTTTTGTTTGGGGGAAGGAGAGGGGTATGGTTTTTGGATGGAAAGGGAAAGGGGGAAGAGAGGAAAGAAAGCAAGGGAAAAAAGCCTCAAGTTCCCAAGGAATGAACATGCTCTAATGCCAAAAATCATGCATAAAGTGAATACCACCTACCAAACTCAACCTTTCAAAAACAAAAAATGTACTAGACTTGAAGCATAAAGATTGTAAACGGAAAGATAAATTTATGGAGTTGCTCCACATAAAGCCAATGGAGTAGCACTAAAAAACAAACATACTAAAATTCCAAACTATACTAGGACTCTAATGGCATCACGAAGCAACAGAGTATATGTAAGACCTGAGGCCCCGAAATCTAGTTTGTACACTGGATAGCCGTTGACTGTAGGTCCATTGGCCTCGAGAATGTTTGGACTTGATCATAACGTTGTTCTATTATCGAGCCGCAAGCCGTATTTCAACCCAATGTACGAATTTTAAGATACAGACTTAAAATTAAACAATCTGAGAAATGACAATTATATCCTTATTTTATCTGGCGGAACCTCACCATCGAGTTGTAAAAATCTGTTAGGTCCGAAAGCCTAACCATTGTGGCCGTAGTCAAGTTACGAAGTTACTGGCAAAAACGACATGTCAATAGGGCACCCGGATTGTAAGTTATGCATAGATATGTACATGTATATTTTAATAAAATAACTTAAATGACCTCGATTTGTTTTAAAATCCTTGGAATGCTTTCTTTCAAATCACTTAAATAACATTTTGTTTATTGCTACCATAAGTTTAAACTTCTCAAAATCATTACAAAACATCCCATAACCCTCCTTTTTAGACAAAAGCCAATTTAAAACCATTTTCAAGTCCATTAATATGAAAAACCTCTTTCAACATTCCACTTCCAACACTCTAGCTGAGAAGAAGAAGAAGAAGAAGAAAAGGAAATAGAAGTTGAGGTTGAGAACCAATCCTCTGCTAGTTACAGGTGAGTGCATAGATTAGGAGTATGCATATGTGTACGTTAGGGTTTCCTTGAAAACCCTATCGCTGAATTTTCATTTAGGGTTAGGTGATTGCTGGAATTTCTGTTTTAAGGTTAAATTATTGCTGGATTTTCTGTTCTAGGGTTCGGTTCATGCTGGATTTTCATTTAGGGTCAGGTGAGTGCTGAAATTTCTGTTTTAAAGTTAGACTATTGCTAGATTTTCTGTTTTAAGGTATGAATCATTCACTCTCAATCATACAATGATACATCAACTATGAACCATATATATGATATGCACATGACTTAGCCAATCTAACTCCAATCCGGAATTCATTCCGCTATAAGACTTCATGCCATAAGCATGCTTTTTCTCAAGAATTAACTACATCAAAAGGAGGAAGGATAATTCTTTTAAACGTTTTGTCAAACAGGTAGTAGGCGGACTTTGTAAGGGACAGCAAGAATCCGATGGTAATTCATATGAATGTAAACAAAACTAACTCATCTCTATCATCCAACCTTCCATTAATAATCTTACTAACTAAATCAGAAAAATCTAGCGATAACCTTCAGAAAATCCAGCGATAATCTAACCTTAAAACAGAAATTCCAGCAATCACCTAACCCTGAATGAAAATTCAGCACTAACCTAACCCTAAAATAGAAAATCCAGCAATAGTCTAACCTTAAAACAGAAATTCCAGCACTCACCTAACCCTAAATGAAAATCCAACATGAACCGAACCCTAAAACAAAAAATCCAGCAATAAGCTAACCTTAAAACAGAAATTCCAATAATCACCTAACCCTAAATGAAAATTCAGCGATAGGGTTTTCAAGGAAACCCCAACGTACACATATGCGTGCTCCTAATCTATGCACTCACCTATAACTAGCAGAGGATTGATTCTCAACCTCAACTTCTATTTCATTTTCTTCTTCTTCTTCTTTTCAACTAGAGTGCTGGAAATGGAATGTTGAAGAGGTTTTTCATATTGATGGACTTGAAAATGGTTTTAAATTGGCTTTTGTCTAAAAAGGAGGGTTATGGGATGTTTTGTGATGATTTTGAGAAGTCTAAACTTATGGTAGCAATAAACAAAATGCTATTTAAGTGATTTGAAAGAAAGCATTCCAAGGATTTTAAAACAAATCGAGGTCATTTGAGTTAGTTTATTAAAATATACATACACATATCTATGCATAGCTTACAATCCGGGTGTCCTATTGACATGTCGTTTTCGCCAATAACTTCATAACTTGACTACGGCCACAACGGTTAGGCTCTCGGACCTAACGGATTTTGACAACTCGATGGTGGGGCTCCGCCAAAGTATGTGAACCGTCTAGATACAGGATGCAATACATGAGACCCCTCAGAGAATCTTAAAATACATGAGGAGACCACATGAGGAAGGTCATCCTTTGCTTGTCTTGAAAAACATGATCTATTGTGCTTGTGTGCGGACTCATGCATACATGCATACAGTGATTGTAAATGCGATGAAACATACTTTGTTATGACATGAGTTGGACATCACACCGAAAATGTGTAATTCAACAGGACATGATTAGAGGGTCCGTGAGTGAAAGTCCCTAAACCCCGATTGGTATCATTGGGAGCAACCAATGCCTAGACCGGGTGGAAGAACAGAGCGTTGGAATGCCGAAATACCAAAGTAGGCAGCGACTCCCACCGACGCGTGTCGATTGGTTGAGAGGTTTGACCTGACCTGCATATGGGAAAGCAAAAATAGGTTGTGTGTGACGAGCTTGTAAATTGCCCGCTATCGATTTGCTAGGTGACTTATGACTTCTCGCTGTTAGGCAGATAGTGAGGTTCAACACAAGTAGGTTAGACTAGTTTGACCCGTGAACTATGTAGTCCCACCTCTGTAGTTGACCACGGTGGAAAAGTCTATACAAGTGGGTAGCAATCATATGCGAGTCCCACCTCTGTTTTAGACTTTGGTAATTCAATTAGGAAATATGGAAAGTTATGGAAACGTTGAAAGAGTATGTATGTTACAAGTGGGTAGAAGTCCCACCTTTGTATATAGGAACAAAAAAGTGGCATAATGTATTGTATCTTTAGTTTATTATTATCGATCCAGAAAGCCCGTGCAGTCTTATGCATTATATGAGCATGACATGAAACATGCATTTTCACTGCACACACACTCACTGGGCTTACTAGCTCAAGCTTTCCTTTCTATTTTTTTAGGTGAGAGTAGGGAGCTGCAGGAGTAGAGGCTACAAACTCCAGTTGTCCTTTTTGTTTTGTACATATCAGTGTATATATTTTTTTTGTAATACCCTGAATATGTACATCAGGTATAGTAAATATAACATGGCTTATGTTTTGGTTTTGCCTTGATGTGCTCAGTTGTACACAGTAATAAATGTTGAATATGATGAAATTTTGAGAAATGATACGTGTTTGTCGTCTTTACTTTCAGAAATCCTCCTTGTGGAGCCCCGCTTATGGGACTTAGTAGGTGATAGTTGGAAGTACCAAAATCGGAGTTCTACGGAGGCTGTCAACCAAAATTTGTTGTATACGAATCATAGATTACCAACACTAGATTTAGGGTCGTGACAGTATAATGATGGTTCCAACTATTCATAATTACATAGTCGCCCTCAAATTGTAGCCATGTTGCTTTCAACCCAACTTGGAAACAACGCAATTGCAGATTGGAACTCAGAACATGAATAGGAATGCTAGGGAACAAAGTCACGGTTTAGTTAATTTCAATAGTGCATCCAAACGCAGCCCTCTTTTTTTCCAGGTTTCCAAGGTTATCCACCAATTCTCTAATTTCCAGCCATCTCGAACGAGCAATTAAAAGGAATTTTCACGAGACAGAAACAAAGGACGCATGAATTTGGCATTAAATAGAGATCAAGATGTTCGGAGGAAGAAGAAGAAGGAAGATACGTACCCTGTCTTCGGGGTGGAAGCAAGGGTGAATGATTCCGTTCATGTCTAGGTAGAGGTTGTCGTATTCGATGTTGTTAGGGTTTGGTTTGCTGGTGTCGACGGGGATCGATACGCCTTCGATGTCTACAGGCTCCTCTTCGACCACGTCCACCACCACCATCGGGTATTTCTCCGCCAGCCATCGGTAAAACGCTGGAACTCCCATTTCGATTCGATAGCCCACGAGCAATCCGCAGCCGGATAGAGAGCGCTATTGCTGGGAATGAAACCCTAGGAACGAGAAACAAAGAGAAGCAGGTGGCCCAGCTCCGTCTATTTATATGAATCCGTTTCGATCTGATTCTATTTTAGGAAATAGGTATCTAGAGGCGGGACGCGGATTAGGTGGTGTTGTCAGCACCCTCAGCCATGGTGTTGTGATATGCTGGGCGCCGTGGGGGCCACCTTGATCTCTTTTTATATATCTACGCCGTCCATCCGTTTTTCCAGATCATTTCAGGGCATAGACCGAAAATTGAAGTAGTTCTGAATCTCAAGTATACCACACCACAGGAAACAGCAGTGATTGAACGCCAACCATTAAAAACCTCTTCGGAGCCGCAAGAGTTTTGGATCAAGCTCATAATTTTGCTTTACCTTCGTCAGTGTCTTCGTGAACATTATCAATAGGCCGGAGGACAAATAGAGCGGGCAGGACCAACTCGACTCGGCGTATCCGACTCGTCCGACTCGGTCAGATCTGACTCGACCCAAACCGAATGGTATAATCGGGTTCCGATCGGGTAACCCCATTCGAATTCGAATCCCAACTGAGTCGAGTTCGAGTTAAATAGTAATCGACCCAACTCGAACCAAAACTCGATCCGGTCAGACTTGACCCGATCCGAAGCCTGACTTGATCCGGTATTGGGTAGTATATATAAAAAAAAAAAATTTACTTTTTTTTTTCATCTCTACCCTAACCCTACCTGCACCACACCTGATCGGACTACCATCTACCCGAACCCAGCAGTCGTCCGGCCATCCCTCCTCCTCCCCCTCCCCCTCCCCCTCCTCCTCTCCAGTCCACTTCCTCCTTGTACTCATCCGGCAGCAATCCACCCGTCCAGCAGTAATCCACCCGTCCGGCAGCAATCCGCCCATTTTAGGTAAAATGTAATTTTCTATTCTAAATTTTTTTAACTTGCTTGGTGATCTGGGCTTGTTATGGTGGTCCGGGCTTGTTATGGTGGTCTGGGTTGACTCAGGTGTTGTAATGTCTCAGAAAAATTCGTACAAAGACCCAAGTCCACCTCAGGCAGAAATCACTAAGGGCCAAATCCTTTAGAAATTAAATGTAGATTAATTAGATGTTAAACTAGATTATCTATGAAATTAGCACTAATCACTTTAAATAGATCTATATGACCCAAAATCTGCAGGATCGTTAACGCTACATTGCCTAAAAACTTAGGATCCATCTCAAAACCCTGTTGCTCTTGGGAGCGCATCGAAACTCCGTATCGGACCTATACCGTGCGTCGGAAGTTCGATTTTTCCAAATCTATATGGTTATGACCGCCTTGCTGGACTTGGCAACCATCTCGGAAATCAAGTCCTAAAGGTATCCAGAAATGCATAACATGAGCTCGGAGTGAAGTATGTGAGAAACGCGAATATCTTTAGGAAATGAACTGAAACTTAAGTGAATTGAGTCGTTCGCTTGTAGGCCGAATCTAAGAATTCAGACCGTCAGATTCTGACCCAATTACACCCTCAGATCAGGAAAAATTTCAAACGCATGTCAGTGCACTTGTGACCCTGATCGAGTACCGGTGACCGTTGAACTGAAGCCTGTCCCCCACGGCCGATCCACAGATCTGATCGGACCGAGATCTTAACCTGACCTAGATCCAATGTAAGAGAGCTTAAGTCTGACCGCATGTAGAAAAGAAGCCTCCAGAACAGCTTCATTGGACCGAAGTGGCTAGTCTTTGACTATAACCTAAGTATACCATGGCCCTAGGGCCATTCCCATCAATTCTAGGCCTATATAAGGGCCTTAAACCCTCTCTCTCCCTTGCTATATGAATTCTATAAACCCTAGGAGAGAGAAGAGAGAAAAGAAAGGGAGAAAGTGAGGAGAAGAGAGAGAGAGAGTGTGTGTGAGTTAGTTCCTAGGACTCGATCCCATCGCTCCACGTGCCAAATCAGGTTGTCTGTATCGCTATCTCGGCGATTCCGATCCTGTTCTTGGGTAAAAAATCCTAACCCTAATCTATTTTAGGGATTCAAATAGAGTAAGTGTTGAAGTAGCTAACATATTTCATGCTATAGGTTGTCATTGTGTCATAGGCGAGACTTAGGGTTTAAACTGAATTTGTTATGAGTCTACCGACGAAAAGTGCAAAATATAAATATTTAGGTTATGGTTTTCAAGGCCTTCAATGTCAGTAATGATTTATGACTGGCTTGATTGCTATCACATATGCTTAGATATGTGGTTTTTCGTACATATACTTATATATAGACTATGTTGATTTATAACGCATTCCATGTGTTTGTTAAAATATTTGAATGAACATGGAATTTGGATTTGTACTCACCATGATTATTGATTGTAAATACATGATTGTTGTGCATGTGGCAACCCCTATGTGAAGAGATTTACCGTAATATGTGTTTTACTAATTTATTTACATATGTGTGATATGTGTAGTCTACGTGTTTGATAAAATGCTTGAATGAGAAAATGCTTGTGTAAAGGTATGTAATGAGGGTGGTGAGATGGGACTCTCAACTCCTCATCTATGGTTACGGATTCCTCTATGTAACCTATCTTACTACTATGTGGTTTAGGGATGAAATGCCTATGTATGGTGATATGTGGCATGTGTTTTGTTGAAATGCTCAAGTAAGACTTATATTCAATTCTAGTTGTTATATGTTCTCTTTGACTACCGCATGTGAATGCTATTGTTTGAAGTATGTTTGGGGCTACGACATAGTCTAGGCGATCGGTAAAGATTCCCGAGTTAGTGGCC